>NW_015151415.1:212699-219634 GCF_000732505.1 Cyprinodon variegatus
AAGGCTCAGCTTAGGAGGATCCACAGTGAACTCTGCCTTCAGAAAGGTGGAACTTCTCCAGATCCCAACACCTAACAGTTCAATTCAATTCAGTTTATTTCTATAGTGCCAATTTACAACACATGTCATCTCAAGGCACTTTAAAGTTCAACCAGATCAAATTGATTCTAAGTTTTCTACCGAAGGAAAACTAGTTGATTGCATCGACTCATTGACTCGAATGCAATCCCTCACACTATGCATGCTTGTAGCGACAGTGGAGAGGAAAAACTCCCTTTTACAGGAAGAAACCTCCAGCAGAACCAGGCTCAGTGTGAGCGGCCATCTGCAGAAGGCCGACTGGGGTTCAAGGAGACAGAATCAGAGATACAAAAAGCAGCTGTAAAAGGCGGCCCCGTCCAGGAAACACACAGCCAGGCAGAGGAGCTCAGAGGTTCCTTTTTCCCATGTCAGAGGATGAAGAGAGCACATTCAGTTATTCACAGTCAGAGAAACAGTACTAGACTACACTAGAAAACAGGCTGATCTCCAAAATCTACAAACAAAGGTGTTGATGGCAGCAGCTCAGCTGATATTTCTCTCCAGAAACAGGAACAGACGATGCAAAGCTACTATGAGAAAACACAGAGAGAGCATAACCTTAGAGATCGAACTAACAGATTTTGCAGAGTTGGAGAATAGGTCTTAAGATTAGTAAAAAAAAACAAACAGCCATGTAACTGCGCAGCAAACTTAAGCATCATAATTTGATGTGTCGTAACAGAACATGTAAAAGGCCTCAGAGGAGAAAAACAAGACCAGAGAGTTTTTGGGAGATTCTTTCACGCGATGTCGTACACTGAAAACAGAGGTCAGACTTCCCATTGATGCCTAGGTTGCAAAGTTTCTACTCGACAGGTACATTTTGGCATGCTATTTAAAGAAATCAATTTCACATCACGGCTAGTAAGAGCTATCTACCTCTGTATTGTAACCTTCCAGGGAAGATAAGTTTATTTATTTTGTAATTTCCATAGTTAGTAGTTATACTGTGGCCACAGATCCTTATTTACCCCGCAAATATGTCCAAATTGCCACTGCCGCACACACACATACAAGCAGTTCATGATTTTTTTTTTAAATATACCAGTAGTCTTATTTGCGGGGAAACTTTTATATACAAATATGGATGAAATGAGATCCATCCAAGAGACCGTCTTATTGTCCCATCCCCCCATGCATGCTCTCACACACGTTTAATAGGCCTCTCGGGGGCGGGTACAGGGTTGTGTATGTGCCTGAGTATCATGTTGAAGGAGGTTCAAACATAATAATAACATAAGGGGTAAACCACCTTTTATACATGGTTTCATAACCAGGATATGATGATAAGACACAAGATTCTACACGTAAACATGGTTCAACTTTATCTGACCTTCAGAAGAATATAACTGAAAGGATATTGTAAAGGAAAATCTTAATAAAAAGACAAATAAATCCTAAGAAGTTTTCAGAATCTTCGCATTTTCTGAAACTTTTACCATCTCATTATTTCTCTGCTCTCATAACTAAAGTATCCAGATGGTTCTGATAAACATTCCTGATATCTTCACAGGATTATATTTCTCTCTTTTCCATGCCATCAGCTCCATAGATGATGCTGAGGCAGAAATTGGAGGTTTTTCAACCTTACTGGTTTCCCATTTACACTTGTCCTTACAAGTGGCTGCTGTAAGCATCCAGCTGCTCTTCCTTTTGATGGCTGCATTTCAGACATCAGTTTCATGGTAGAGGTGTGGAGGTGCTGGAAAGGGATTTAATCATGAACAAAAAATTGAATCATTCATAACCTGTTAAAGGCACATCTAGATTGTTGTTGGGTTGCTGCAGGATGGATGCTGTTTGCAGACTAGTTTCAACACCTCTTATCACAGAGAACACAGCCTCTTACCTTAGACTTTCTGAGATAGGCTTCTGATAGGTGGAATACATCTGAAAAACTGAGTAAAAACACCCACTTTTTTCACATTACCATTTTAGTGGCAACATTCTTCTCGAATCACTTGTTAAGATCAAACCCTGCAAAACGTATTTTAGTTTTTCAGTCTCTTCTGTCATCTTTGATGGCTCATGAAATGAGCTGTTGCTGGATTCAGTATCCAGAGATTATGTCACAGATTCCCATGAAATCAAATGACAATTAAATGTGTTTAAGAAGAAGCCAACTGTTCCTTTTTACATCTCATCCTAAAGTCTATTCAAGTCCTAAACATGGTTGGAAGTAACCTTTTTTAAAGCTTGGCTGTATTTCTTTTATAATCTACAGTCCTTCTGAAAGTGACTTTAAATTAATGCTTAATCATTTTTATAAGAAAAAAACGGTTAAATCAGAAGTAATTCAGACCACTTTTTTCACACACTCAAGAAGTTGACTTATGTGTATTCACATTCATATGGATATAACATTAGCAACACCAGCAGTTTGACATTGTTCATTTAACATCTTCTCCCTGTTTCTTATGCAAAGGTTAAAAAGTTACATAAGCAGGAACACTTATCAACTACCTGCAGTTGATTGTTGAAATTTCACAGTATTGTAGAATAGAGATGGGAGTGATGATTGCATGTTAGCTAATGTTAGCACCCTTCCAAGATTAATGTTAATACAGGAGGAGGACCAAAATTGAGAGCTGCGCGGTGGTGCAGTGGATTGCACTGTTGCCTTGCAGCAAGACGTTTCCAGACCAATTCCTGGATTATTTTTAAATGGAGTTTGCATGTTCCCCCGTGCATGTGTGGATTCTCTCCGGGTACTACAGCTTCCTACAACAACCCAAAAACATGGCTGTTAGTTTAATTGGCTTCTCTACATTGTCCTTAGGTTTGAGTGAGTGTGTGTGTGTGTGTGTGCATGGTTGTGTGTCTCTGTGTTGCCCTGCAACAGACTGGTGACTTGTCCAGGGTGTACCCCCAACTATCACCTCATAGACTGCCGGAGATCAGCACTGGCCCCCAGACCCTAAAAAAGAACAAAGTGGGAGAAAATGGATGGATGTTTGGGCCAAAATTGTACTTTATGGGCTTTTCTAGTTTGAACAACAAGCCTACTTAAAAAACTCAAGCCACTTTCTCATTACAGATTTTTTAGCAGGTTTTAGTTGAAGCCCAAAGCCATGAAAACCTCAAATATTCAGGTGATGTCTCCTTGAAATTGTAGTAAAACATTCAGAAAAACAGGCCATGAAGGGCCCCTAACGTGCCCTTTAGGTCACGTGTGTCAGAGGTCATACCCTCTTTTTAGGTCAGTATCTGTCCCAATGTGTCACCTGTAAAAATGTTAAAGTTATTTTTGGTCTCATGTACTGGGAAAGAAGTAAGGGCTGCAACGCAGAATTTAGAAAGATAAAACCTTTAGGCCACAGTCTCCTCTGTTATGTGTTGTTTGTTTCATGTTTAAAAAGACAGCTTCTTTGACTCATCTCTCAAACATCTGTCTTCCCTGTCCAAAATGTCCACAGTGCTGTCTTTAGATGAGTGTCACTTGTCTTTGAGATGTAAATGTTCCACTTATTCTGACCTGATGAGCTGGTTCCTGTATGTTGGACCATCTGTTTGTGAAGCTGCTTACTTTCTCCAATGTGGAGGTCTGAACATTCCTCACCTCCCTGCCAGCTTTTGTTTTGGGGTGTTCTTCTTCAGGATGTACCAGCCTCCATCAGAAAATGTTTTGTGTTTTTAATACTTTATTTTACCAGTTCTAAAGTAACCTTAAAGAAAGGAGCACAGTAGATTTTCACCAAAAGGCTGAAGAAGACTGCTGATTCTTGGAGTCTACTAAAAGACACTTTTTTTTATTGTCCTCATAGCGTTTTCAAGCACTGTTGGGTAATTACCGTTTAGAAGAAACACTGACTCACTCTGCATCTGCTTGTGTCTGCGTTTTCTTTATTTCAGGCTCAAGGTTCATTTCCTCAATTCCTGTCTGAAGAATTTACCTCCACCTTAAAGAAGCGTTTATTTGAGCAAATAAGGTGAACTGAGGCAACTTAATTAAAGGAAATGGGAGCTTTTCCCCCCTCCACAGCTACACTGTGTGATATGTGCTGATAAAGAAGCCCATTTCCTCAGCATGCCTTTAAAATATGGCGCATGATAAAGGAAGCATATCTGGCACCAAATTCCTCATCCACAGAGGAAAATTATGCACTTAGTGCCTTCCCACTTCATTCTAACCTTATATAAGCTCATAAGCTTCTGATTGCTTTCATTTGCATTTATTACATGATGACATTGCAGCTCGGGGCTGCTGATACTGATGAATCAAACATTTAGCTTTTTTACACCTTTTGTATAAACCTCAATCGATTCAGATCAAAAACAAAAACAAGAGCACCGACCCCGCAGCCATGTATCACCTGAAACCTGTGATAATAACTGATGCAATCCAGGATATGAAAACTCGTTAGTGTTTTGGTGGATATTCATTCATGACTCACATGGCAGCTGCAGCCAGGATTTAAATTTCATGCAAACGAAAGATCCTCGCCTCGTTTCAAGGCTGATCTGACAGAAACAGACTGGTATTAAATGCATAAAGATCTGTAAAATAACACACACACAAATTAAACAAATAAACAAAACACATTGAGTAAATGTCAAATTTAACTCATGGGTGTGCTGGTTAGGTTTGGTTGTCCAGTGTTCTTGAGGTTTATAGACCTAGTGGAGGTTTTCTCCTTGAGGTGAGATCTGTACTTTTCTTCCAAACACATCACACAATTTAATTTTATAACAGAGAGAAAGAAGGAAAATGTGGTAATTATTTTAAAGGTGAATTTAAGAAAATACTATAATTGCATATTAAGTGTCTCTCTCCTTTAGCAAAATTGATTAAGGATTTATGTTAATAAACTGAATATTTGTATTATAAACAAAGTTCTCATTAGAAGAAAAATGCAGGAGGATTTCTGTAATAAAAATACTAGGGTGATTACCGGATGATTAAAGAAATTCTACCGTTTAAGCAATGGTTTTTATACCTAATTAAACTGTCAACAATACATATAGATATCATAACACAAAAGCTGCAATTTTTAGCAGCAAAATGACTGAAATATTTTTCAGATGGTAACTTGGAAGTATGGAGTTCAAACTATAATTAAGAAATTGATTAGAAAATGACTCAGTATGGATCTTTAATGGGACCTATTATGCTAAATTTACTTCTTGGATGTTTTTGTACTTCTATTTGGGTCTCCAATGCTTTTGAACAACACTTCAAGCCCAAAAATGATTAAAAACAAAAACACAAACAAAAAACGCTCCCAATTATTACATGTAGCAACACTTTATAAAAAGATAAGACAAAGTAACTCTCTAACTCTTAGGTTTCTGTTTCTGTTATGTTTTTCTTTTGGTATTCAGTTTTACTTTGATCTTTGTTTTATAGGTTTTCATGGTTTAATTCTTATTTTGTTGTGTTCCTTGGGTTTTTCTCAGTTACTGTCTCAGTCTTGGTTCTGTTATATTTTCTTTTTAGTGTTCAGTTTTGCTTTACTCCTTGTTTTCTAGTGTTAGTGGTTTCATTTTTATTTTGCTGTGCTCTCTGGTTTATTCTTAGTTACTGTTTCAGTCTTGGCTCTGTTATGTTTTTCTTTTGAGTGTTCAGTTTTGCTTTACTCCATGTTTTATAGTCTTCGTGGTTTAATTCCTATTTTGTTTTTTCTGGTTATTTTCAGTTCTCAGGTTTTTATTTGTTGCCCTCTGTTGCCCTCTTGAGTTCTCCTTTTTTCTCTTGCTCCTTTCTTGTTTTTGCTCTGCTCACACCTGCTCCTAATCTGCTCGTTAGCCCTCTCTTTGTTTCAGTCTCCTACAAATACTCTCTCTGTTCGGTTCTTCTTTGCTGTGTCCTCGTCTAACCTCGTCTGTCTTCCTCTAACTCGTCTTTCTGAGCCTTCCTCCTGGTTACTGTTCTTCCCCTGATGACTCCATGGTTTTTTGATAACGTTTGACTTGAGTTTTCTTTTTTATGTTTGAATTTTTGGATTTTTGGTTGCTTGTTTGTTTTTTGAACTTTGTTTTCATTCCAAAACTTGTTTTATTTTGGACTCTGGTTTTTCAACCCTTTATTAAATCTATTATAATTAACCTCTGCCTGCCTACCTCTGCTTTGGGTCAACTATACTAAACAAAATCCTGACATTAACTCTCTGACTTATTTACAAATTTCCTGCTGCCTCCTTGTTGGTTGTTTTGGTGGGTTTGACTCAGGGTCATATATGTACTGTTCTACCATTGCACATCTGTCTGCAGACATTTTAATGTGTATAAAGTGTAAGATGGGGGATGTGGACAACAACATAGAAATGACAGAATTCTGAAACAGCTAGTTGTTACAGGAGTTCAAAACAGAAATAATGAATTGTATTTTTCTGGGAGTATTTTAGTGAATAAATGAAATGAGCATTTTGTTTAAACTATATAAGGATCCAATTGATAATAGATCTGCCTGAGGGAGATGTTTCTAAGGGGCCTGGGACACCTTGATAATTTAACCAGCGTATGCCTGACATTCAAAAAATCTGGTAAAAAAGCTGGCATACTTTGGATAGTTATGGATATGTTTTATGAGCATGCTGAAACATGCTGGCACACATCGACATTTTGCAGGTACATTGAGAAATTTTCAGCATGCTCAAAATATCCCGATATATGGCAGCATATGGTCATATGTGGGCCATAAGTTACAGGTAAGTTATCTGATCATTGACACACGTTAAATGTAATTTACTCATAAATCGGGGTGTCTAGCTTATCCAAAACCTATGGGTACCTTGTGTATAACTAATGCTGCGTTCACACCGGACGCAGCAAAAGGTCCCGCGGCGCGTTTTGAGCAGCAGGCGCAGCGCGTCTGAGCAGCTGAAGCAGCGCGTCGGGCGCGTTTAAGCATCTGA
>NW_015151415.1:220188-225592 GCF_000732505.1 Cyprinodon variegatus
TCAGATGCTTAAACGCGCCCGACGCGCTGCTTCAGCTGCTCAGACGCGCTGCGCCTGCTGCTCAAAACGCGCCGCGGGACCTTTTGCTGCGTCCGGTCTGAACGTAGCATAATGCATAACTTATCAAGAACTTATCTCCAAAACATGTCAGCATATCTGACATGTTCCAGATGACCACTGAATGTGTTTCTAACTTACAGCTAATGTATAATGGTGTATTGGCAGCGTTTTAATATATAAGGGGGTTGACTGGAGGAAACCGTCAGCTCTCCTCCAGACTTCATCCATATCATAGGGTGAGCGAGAAGGAGAGTGTGATGGATGCCCCCTGCGTTCATGCCCAAGGCCATGACCAACAAATTTCCTAGCAGACATGACTGGAGACTGCAGGAGGTTTCATCCTGTTAAAGGGGAGTTTTCCTCTCCACTGTCACTATAAGCACGCTTGGTGTGAGGGATTGACTTTGAGTCAATAAGTCAATGCAATCAGCTTGTTTTCCTTAGATAGGAAACTTTGTACCAATCTGACTGTATGATCTGGTTGAATTGTCTCCATAAATTGCCTTGAGATGACATGTGTTGTGAACTGGGGCTATAGAAATAAACAGAATTAAATTGAAATTAGAACAAACTTGCTGCAGTCACATTGGAGCGAAATGGTGATCTCTACAGTCACTTGTTTGTCAGCTCTGCGCTGCAATAGCACAAAGATTTCTGCTTCAATACAAACACAACCTGCTCCTGTGTAATTATAAATAGCAATTTCTGAGGCAACAAAAACAAAGATTGAAACTGTTATGTCATAGATGATAATAAATAACATGCTAATGTAAAATGTATTAAATTTCTTTCAGTAAATCCCTGTAATTATTACACACTGAAGCTTTAATCTCTAATGTTATTAATATATCAGATGATTCTAATTACTTTGATGTATTTAAAATCATTAATGTCCCTAACTTTTTCATTTTGATTGTTGCTCACTTCTATAATATTGTTTATGTCTCTGATGCCTCTTTTGTCTCTATTGATTTCTCTAGAGTTATGAATGTATGTGTTGTTTCTGATTTCTCCAATGTGTTTTATGTCTCTGATGTCATTAAAGCCTTGGCATAACATGTTTAATGAAAACAATAATAATAAAAAAAATGCATCCACAGAAAAACAAATAATCTACTAAGTTAGAATAAAAGTAATAATTTAGGTAAAAGAATAAATGTTTTATAAATATTAAATGTTTTATATATACTATTTACCTCTAAATTTTTTTTTACTGAAGTATGGGAAAGGAGGGTAAAGATTGGTTGAAATTTTGAGCAATGGAGTCTACCTCAGGAAGAAAACGGGCTCAGAATCCTCCCAGACAGGGCTTAACTCCTTCTGGAGATTTACGGTACATGTTTTGTTGACTGGTGGACCTGGTAATCATCTTTGTTGTACAAGTTTACCAGAGGATTATAAATATATTAAATAACTAGAACTGGAGCTCATAGCTAAGTAATAGATCATTCAACTCAAGGGGAAAACAAATCAATGAATATTAGTTACAATGAATGATTCTAACTGTAATTTGCTTATTCACCAGGGTTCTTACAGTTTTAGATAAAGTAGGACTCCTGGACGGGCTGCTGCCTTCCCCAGTTTAGTAATTTAGACTATGGCTATCACCAGTTATTAATGTACAAACCCCCAACCAACCAAAGGGTGGTAGTGTTGGCCGAGTGGTAAATGTTCTAAAAAGGTTGCAAATACCCGGTTTGATCACACAAAACACTATGGGTCTCTGAGCAAACATATTTATCCCAACCCAGGTTCCCCGGGCGCTGCACAGCGGTAGCCCACTGCTCCCCCAAAGTGGATGGGTTAAATCCAGAGACATAATTTCTCTATTGTGAGATCAATAAAGTTCAATTTCTATTTCTATTTTAAAGAAAAAATTCTCTGTTCATTCAAATGTTACTCAAAGGAGGATGGATCTGCCCTGAGAGATAAATCGTTCACAACATAAAATAACGAAAGGCCACAGGTTAAAATACAATGATACCATTTTTATCTAATAATCACACAGTATTGTATTGTATTGTATCTAATAACTAGGCAGACTCCAACAATATATATACTGAATATAAGGACAAGTAAATAAAAGCAAACAAAAAGGGTCTGATCAAGAGTCTCTGAGTAATGTTCAAGTTTCAAGGCTTAATGCGTTCAAGGTGTCCTTTGAAGTAGCAGCAGAACAATTTGAATAACCATGACAGAAATAACAGAACAGTAAAGTTTCACCTGGTTTTACTGTGAAAATGAACAATGACTGAAGGATGCATAAAAATATAGTGACGCTGGAAAGAATTAGTTTGTTCAACTGGTACTGGGCGGTTCAGTTCCGGGACAGGCTAGCCAGAACAAAGGAGGGGTTAGAGGACTCATAAAATGGCTGCTACTAAAGGGAAATGAGGTAGGTTAGTGCTAAAAATGCTAGCTGGTCCAACTGTAGTAGCTGAACTCTGTCCATCCGTCCGTCCATGCATCTTCTCCTTCAGGGTCATGGTGGGGTTGGAGCCATCCCCTGCAGTATGGGCGAGAGGCTGGGTACACCCTGGAGAGGTCGCCAGTCTGTAGCAGTGCAACACAGAGACACACAAAGACACATAACCATACAAAAACATTCACACTTAAGGACAATGTAGAGAAGCCAATTAACCTAACAGTCATTTTTTGGAGAAGGCCGGAGTACCAGCAGTACCAGCAGGGGAATCAGAAAGCTTCTTTTCAGAAACACATTTAAAAATATCTTTCTACCTATCTCTCCCTCAAAGCAGAGTGTCTATTAAACATCCGAATGAAGCTGGGAAAAGACTTTTACTTGCTGGCTCAGTTTAATACAGGGGGAGGGTTTTTTGACTGTTCGGTAGGTTCGCTTCCATGGAAACACAGTCTGCTCATCCAAATTTGAGTTATTTTGATGCAAACAACAGAATTAAACTTTGCAGTGCTTAATTTTGTGACTCACAAAAGCCTTGCAATAGGCTGTCCCTTTAAAGAAGAGGGTAGCTTGTAGTAGCGGCTCAGACGGCATCAGCACAGCTCAAAACAGTCATTGAACCAATGGATCATAGTCCGGTGGTTTCACAGAATGTTCAATAGGTAGACCAGAACTGGAGAGCTTCTCATCTGCTTCAGCAGGCCGGTTCACAAAACAATGCATTCAATCTGGTTTGAAATACAGGAAAAACAAGAGCTTCCAGGGTACAGTTTGATTCGGCCAACAAGCACAGACTCTTCTCCAGAGGGAGTTTTGATGGCTTCAACATAGCTTAGCTGAAAACTGACCTGTGTCTCCCCTTGAAGGCCTGAAAGCGGCAGGCAAAAGACAGTCAAATGGAGTCAGCTGCTTAAGTAAACTCAGTCACATGGATGTGATGTCAGGGTGGAGTCGCTCCTGCTTACATCATAGATATTTGATCCTCAACATCAGGAAAACAATACATATGGAGATTAGAACAAGAGAAGGGAAGTGTATCACTTACTGCGTGGGAGTAGTAAGAATTGTAACTCTACTTTAATGTCTCTAATGTCCCTGATGTCTCGAATTTCATAAATATATCTGATGCCTTTAATGTCTGTAACATCATCAGCTCTAAAGTCTCCAATGTCAGAAACGTCTCCAAAGTTATTAATGTATCCGATGTCTCTAAAGTCTGATGTCTCAGATGTCACTTATGTCTCTAATATTTCTGACTTCATTGTTTCCCTATTTATTGTTTTTTCTTTCCATAAGTCATTTGCCTTCAGCTACTCCAGTCATACTCAGCTGCAGTGCCTCCAGTCACCAGTTCCTCACTCTTCTCATCATTTCTCTTCTCTATCTAATCCTCTGCTCTTCATTCAATCTTTGCTGGATTTCTTTCTGTCTGGTTATTGTCGCCATGGTTTCCCGAGTTTTTCAGCTGTAACTTGTCTTAATTTCCTTCATAAACTTGTTTTGAATAATTCTCTTTAAATAAGTCTACTGCTTGCATCTGGTTCCTCAACAGCAACATATTGTGACACATTTATCTTTTTCCTTCCATAATTCTGATTTACTATGTTTTGGTTTATTCCATAAAAATACGATAAAAGACGTATCTCTGGTTGAAAGACGACAGAGTGTGGAAACAATTAGGGCAATTAATTATTTTTGATGCTATTTTTTTCTGGCTGTTTCTGATCAACAGCCAGCTGCTTTCTCCCTTCTTCACAAATGAATATAAAATAACTTAAGCACATTTCATCAGTCTGCATTTTATTTTCTACTTTAATTTGTTTGCTTCTAAATCTATATTTCTGGGATATAACTGGATGCTTCAAGCTCTGTTTTTGTCTGAACTGTAGCCTCAGGCTTCAAGTCAGCCAGAAATCTGATCAAAAGTTTCACATATCAGCAATAAATCCTTGTGGCTTTCAGGCATTAGAACTACATCTCAGAAGTATCAAAATGGTTTCAGATTTATTGTATAAGCTTCATGAATTTATTGCTGCCTTTGTAGAATAAATAAACACACTGTCTCTTCAAATGACACATTTAAATAGAGCTGTGAGGGAAGTTGACCATCTTTTCCTTATTATTACTTTGTTTTGCTCAGCATCTACAACAGCGACAGTAGGCAGCAGCAGAGGCGTTCAGCTTCTTTGTGTGATAAAGAAAAACAATCAAAGGGCTGCAGAGAATCAATTAGTCAGCGCTCTCAGCTGCAGCGCTTTGTTAAAGAGTGAAACCTGCTGCCGACTGCTGACTGGTGGACCTGGTAATATGGCCTCCATGAGGTCCTTTGTTTCTAATGGCAGAGCTAATTTTAGAGCTGTGCCTTTAAATGCTGGCAGAAAAAATAAGAGAGCTTTATTACACAGAACCATTGTGTCTGAGCGGGCTTCTTCTATAAGACACTTGGTTCTTGTCCTGTTTAACTACATTAGATGCATGGGTCTGAAGGGATCTGTGGTGAACAGGTCCTGTATCGTGAAAAATCAAATTTTTTTGTATTTGTTACAATGCTATTCCATCATCAAAATCAAGCTCAAAGTTGTATTTGACGTGATTCATGGATCTCTGAGTGATCCTCATGAGTTCAGCTGTGTGGCTAGCATTCCCTCCCTGATCCGTGAGACCAACAGAAGTGGGTCGAGTCTCCACAAATTCTGCTCAAGTAAGAGTAGCACTGCTTTAGCATGTTACTAAGTAAACATAGAAAAGTCGTTGTCAATTAGTTAGGTAGTGTTGGGATCCGGAGGTTTGCCCACCAGAGGGCGCCAAGGATCCCTTCCTGAGGGCTGGTGCTCACCTGCAACACCTGTTTTCCATCTGCTCATCAAGAGGTCCCTACTTAAGGAGGTGGAGAGCTACACTCCGGCGCCAGAGTGTTTGCCA
>NW_015151415.1:226220-252931 GCF_000732505.1 Cyprinodon variegatus
GCTGCCTGGCTAATCTAACTATCCATCTCTGCAGATGTCAGTGATTCCAGGCCCGGACCTGTACCAGAACCAGTTCATAATCACTCTGTGTGTTTTTTCAATAAACTCTGTTAAACTTTTACTTTGCTTCTGGTGGTGTTTCTGCATGTGGGTTAAGTCCATAGACCTTTCATGACAGTGTTATTCTTTAATAAACCTTTGAACTTTTCCTCTGTCTGATGAGTGTTCTGCACGTGGGTTAGGAACCTGAAACCCAAACATGACAGGTAGGAGCAAAAAAACAAAACAAAAAACACTTGATAAAATGGTTACTTACTGAGCAATTGTGGTCTTGTAACATCAGATATGTTATAATGGATGCAACTAAGCAGAATGTGTGCAAATTCTAGTATTTTTCAAGTTTAAATAATACGCAAACACATGAAAAATAACAAATTCTGGCAGAGAAAAGCATTTTCAAAATAATGCTTTCTGTATAAACATATAAAAGCAATCTTTATAGTAGGTAATGCATACAGTATATGTCAGGATTGGATAAAACTTTCAAGTCACGATATGTAGTATTTATAGTATTTTCACCTGACCCAAGTAAAGGCTGGTTTCTGCTCAGAAACCAGGTCTTCTGCGTGTGTCACAGTTAACGCAGATAGGCCCCCGCCCCTTCCCCAGATACTCTGGTGCACCTCTCCAAAATCGAATGTAACAGCAGACAGTGCCACAGACAGGAGGCCTCTGATTGGTCAAATCTACTGTACATCTGCTCTACACTATGCATATTTCTTGTTTGGTACCTTACTGGCTTGTTTTGTTTGTATGACAGTCATTGTGGAAAACGCATCGTGAAGTTGGATCAGCTAGAGGAGCGAGGTGCGCAAGAATGCTGGGACACTTTTTCCACCTGGATCCCCGCTCTTTTTCACCATCATGTTGTCGTACAAACTTGCCTCTTGCGTTTTTCCACTTCCTCACCGCCTCGGCCATATCTAGACCCACAGCTAGTTCACTATTGTCCCTCTTGTGTTGTGGCGTGGAATAACATAGCAAAATTGGGCATAAATCAAAAATATCTGCATCATACCTGCGACAAGCTCACTGCGACACACTGATGCAGGAGTTTACACAGCCCTTACGAGTAAGGATACTTTAACAAAAATATAACTAAAGTAAAAAGTACAGAAAAGTACAACTACTTGTAAAAGTTCATTTATTTCTAAACACTTACACTTACATCCCAGCTGTAGAAAATGAGAATATGAACTGTAAAGTGCCTTGAGATGACTTGTGTTGTGAATTAGGGCTATATACATAAACTGAATTGAATTGAATATTTCCATCAGAAGGCTCCCTGTGGCAGGCATCTACCTTAACTGGGTGGCACTAGCTGTGTAATCAAATGCCCAATATCTCTACTTAGGGAGCGGCAGTGTGAGGCATGCAGAGGTTAATGAATCAAGCTTAAAGCTAAGATGAAGGCCTTAGCAACTAATCTATGCAGGGCAGCAACTGTTCTTGAAACTAATGTCTATTTTGAAAATTACTTTTCACAACAAACTTGAATTGCACAGCTGAAGTGAAAGCTTTCCAATCGTCGGAGGGAAGCGCTACACGCATGCCAAAGCCAGTAGACAGTTCTAGTGAGGCGCATGGAGTGTTTTTGGTGAATCCAATGAAGCTAGATCAAGAGTTGAAAAATCTGAACTTTTGGTTACATTTGCGTCGTATAAACCAATCAGGCAAAAGATGTGGCTTTGTCCTACAGCGAAGGAGGCAGCAGAGACAAACTTTTTAAAATCAAAATGGAAACAACAGAACATGATATTGGCCTTATGCAAATTGTTTGATTTGTCAGGCAGAAGCTGAATAAACTGACAAATTTTTCACAGGTTTCATCTTCAGTTTGAACGCACCATAAGAGGTCTCAGACTCTCTGATTACATTAATCATCTCAATTAATGATTAATGTAATCAGAGAGTCATGTGAATATTCTTTCATTTCAAAAGCCAAATAAATAACATGATTACAAAATAACCATTTAGGGCAGAAGAAAAACGTTTAACTTATAAACTTATAAAACCAATATTCACTATAGGTGATATATGTCAACAAAGGGATAAATTGTTTCTAGTGACATATTTGTCTTTTACTGTTTCACATGATCTCCAAATAGTTCAAGTTAAAGATTACTTAAGTAAAGGTAGCAATAATCTCACAAGTATATAACATGAATCAAATTAAAAAGTACAACTACTCTACTACTTAATAAATCATAGTATAAGAGCTTTAACTGATTATTTAAGATGACATCTCTTTAATATATCCGCAGTTAAGCAGGAAGTAGTATACCTCTTTATTACAATAAGCACATGTATCCTATGGCTGATTTTGTTCACATAAACAACAACATCTGTGCTTCTATTTCTTATTCAAATCTTAGCAAAACTGTTTAAAAAGGGAAAAAATGTCTCCTTATGTTCACCACCTCCTAGATGACCACAAACTTAGAGAAGATGTCAGTGAGCCTCAGCAGAAATCAACATGTTCAGGACGAGGTTTTAAAACCAGTTTAATATCTGATGCTGAATTTTGTAGTTTGAAAAACAATGATTAGAGGATCAGTTGATATTTATTTGAAGACTATTTATTCACATCCCAATGCACCAGTTATTCAGTGTCTACAGGCCAGAACAAAAAAAATAAATAGTAACAACTGTTCTCTTGTGGATGAAAATTAGATTTGTTTTTGTTGTTTTTCAAATCTGGAAGCACAAACCTAAACCAGAAGTCATATAAATCTGCTAGAGAACAAACCAAATCCTAAACTGTGTGATGGAGCATTTCCTGCTTAAATTTCTCCCCTCCTTTAAACCAAATATGACCTCTATCAAAAACTCTGCGTATCGGAGCCATCTTTAACACAGATCCACTCAGCTGTGGAACATCTCATATGAAAATAAAGAGGCTCTCCTCTCTCTAATGTTTCCAGATCCTCCTTCCTCTCAGTATTTATGGACAGAGCAGAAAACACATTTATTCTGTTCTTATCTCAGACATTCACTCTGCACCAATCAGCAGTAGAATCGCTTTCCTCACAAAGTCCCTTTTAGTTTGGATGTTTGCATTTTTCCAGATCCCGTTGAATGTTCTGATGTTGTGATAATAGATTAAACAAATATCTGTGATCCAAACAGAACTGTGTCTGTTTGTTCTCTGTGTCCTTTACCATCTGTTATCTTTAGGAGTCCATTTTCTCCTTTTAAAAAACTTACTTCATTTTTGGTCCAACCTTTCTTCTTCCCTGTTTTGTCCTGCCTTTTATCATCCTTTTCTCTCCATCCTCTCTGTCTCTCTCCTTATACTACCATCTGTTCTTTCTCCCATCCATCCTTCGCTCCAAGTCTTTCTCCCTCTATCCTCAGCTTTCTTTCTATTGTGGGGCTTCCTTTCTTTTTAGTTCTCACCTTCTCCTCCCAACCATCTGTCCTCTCTCTGTTCCTTTCCTCCACACATCAGTTCATTCCTCTTCTCCTCCCCATCTCCACCTGCCCCGAGCCATTCCTCCTCTCTCCTCCCTGTTCTTCCCTTTCATCCTGTCTTCATCTCTCTGTATCCCTGATGTTGAGGCGTGGTTGTTTGCCTTTCCTGATGTTCTTGGATATTTTCTCCACGCAGCTCGACACAAATAGAAGAAGACAAAGAGCTCCGGCGTTAAAGTGAATAATATTCTGACTTCTTTCCATCCGCTCCTGCATCCTTTTGGAAAAGCTTAAGGCAATAGCCGACTGACTTATCTCTTTCTTTGTGTGTTGTGTTTGGGATTATCAGCCCTGTGAGTGCTGCTAAAACAAAGAATGAGAAGTTAAAGGACAATAGCCTCACATTTCAAACAGTTTTAGCAAAAGAAAAACCCTGCAGGATGTAAAATCATGGCTTAATCGCATTTATTAGTGGAAAAAAATGTCTGAGCGTGAATAAAGACAATACATGACCTTTTGCCGAGTATCAGGCTTCAGACATAGAGATATAAAAGTTTAATTTTCATGAATAAGTTCGACACAATCATGATGTGGAACAAGATTTATGGGAAACTTTTTTCCAAAATAAAACTCAAAAACTGGTTGTCCAAAATCATTCAGTCCCCTTGAGTTATTACTTTGTAGGGTCTACTTAACAAAATTGATAGAGACACAATCCAAGCAACTTGAAACTATAATAAGATAGTTTCAAGTCGCTTGGGTTCAGTCTATGAATTTTGCACATCGAGAGACTGACATTTTTGCCCGTTCTTCCTTGCAGCTGGAGCTTAGTGAGGTTGGATCGAGAGCATTTGTGAACAGCATTTTTCGTTTTTTTTCCCATATTTTCGATTAGATTCAGGTCTGAACTTTGACTAGGCCATTTCAAAACCTCGATATGTTTTTTTGTAAACCACTCCATTGTAGATTTTGCTTCATATTTTGGATCATTGACTTGTTGCCAGATTAATCTCCATCTCAGTCTCTCGTCTTTTGCAGATTCCAACATGTTTTCTTGCAGAATGGTCCTGTATTTGGCCCCATCAACCTTCTAATCAATTTTAACCATCTCCCCTGTCCCAGCTGAAGAAAAGCAGGCCCAGACCATGATGCTGCCACCACTGTGTTTGACAGTGGGGATGGTGTGTTCAGGGTGAGGAGCTGTGTTGCTTTTATGGCAAACATGTTAGGCATTGTTGCCAAAAAGATTAATTTTGGTTTTGTCTGACCAGTGCACCTTCTTCCACATGTTTGCTCTCTCACAGGTGGCTTGTGGCAAACTTTAAACAAGACTTTTTATGGATATCTTTAAGGAATTTCTTTCTTCCATAAAGGCCAAATCTGTGCAGTGGATTATCTTTATTATCGTAAGTCATTAAGGTCAACATTTGATCATTCAGAGATCCTCACTGAAGTTCTGAAGAGAGTTTGCTGCACTGAAAGTAAAGTGGTCGATTCATTTTGCATGCCCCACTCTTCAGGTTGTTTATTTCTTAAAGCCATTTAAAATGTCCCATATATTTTGATTCTTCACAAAAAATTACAATTTTATATGTTTGAAGCCTGAAAAGTTCAAGGGGGACAAGTACTTTTGCAAGGCACTGTATCTCTCTAAACTTTGGCTTCAAAAGCTTTCAAGTCAAAGACACCTGGCCTTTTTTGGTCATTTTTCCTCGCTGCTTGAAACGCGCAACATGAGAGAGCCGAGCTACCCCTCATTCCAGCTGTGAACTCCTCCAGTAAACACTGCGTGATCCTAGCTCTAATGACTAAAAGACTCAAAAAGAACCAAATTATCTGTAAAAGGCAAAGATGAGACCCAAACCAGACACATGTCTCCAGGCGATCATGTCCATGAGCAGCAAAAACAGGATCAGACAAGGAGATGTTCTTCATATCAAACGGACAGCAAAACACCAACTTACTAACTAAAAGGAAGAAAATACTCAACAATGAAATTTTAACTATTTTAGTCTGTATTTAACTGAATATTGAACTACAGGTGCATGTATAAGTATTAACAGATCTTCAGCTGAAAAAAACGATAAAAAACACGAAGTTTCAAACCGGGAGCTGCATAACAGCTCATCAATGTCTGCAGTATTACCCACTAACATGTAGATATAAAAAATGAAAGCAGTATTCAAAAAGAAGACCTTGAAAAATTAGAATCATCAAATTAAAGTTCAGTTGAGACACAGTTAATGAAACTGCAGTATTTTAAACATGACTGAAGAGAACTTTGCCTGAATACTATCAGAAATAAACAAGGAATCTGTTGAGGATTTCTCTGACAGTTACTGCTGGTGGTTCATGTTGCCGGAGTAATCCGTCTGTAAGCTTTATTTCTGATCTAATCAACATCTTTAAGGTCATTTTCCTGCAGAGATCAAATATTTAAATGAAGTGAGTGCTTCAGTCCTGGAGGCTGGCTCCAAGGCCCGGCGGCCTGCATTATTAAAGCGGCGACTCTGGAACATTCTTCCTGTGTTCAAAGCTGCAAACACTAATCTGCATTAATATCCCTCGACTAATGATCTCCAGCAGCAATGCAAATCTTCATAATTAGCTACTTTGTTGATTTGCTGTTTCTTGTTTGTTTGTTTAGTCCCGGGGGTTTGCTGTTGTTCTATTTATTATAGCGCCGGTTTGAAGGAATGGAGACGAGCTGTAACTGTGCAACATGCTGTTTCATCACCTTAGATGCATGGTTGAAATTTCCATGATTCCTGTTGTGTCTCTCAGCCACATGTTTGTTCTGCTCCAGGGGAAAATAGCACAAATGGTTTTGTGCTTAATTGTTCTATCTTCCATCCTAAAAAACACACTTGGTTTTAGGATGGAAGGTAGAACAACTGCAGTTGCTTCTTTTTTGCCCTAAAACCGGATCTACTGTAAAATATCTATAATTACATTTGACCCCTCATTAAATGGCTCCGACTTACAATTATTGTCGCAGTTCCTTTCCTTTAACAAACATTTCCAAATGTTCTCCACAGCAGAACTATAGAATATTCATGCAGTAGTGTCATCACATTTAGACTTTTGTAAAGGTCCTTTACCAAAATGATCAGTTTCAGACCTATAAGCTATTCAGAACACCACCGTCAGACTTTTTATCAAACTTATGTTTTATACTTACATCAGCTCCTAGCAGACTCTAGAATTGGTTTTAAGCTGCTCTTTCTCAGCTACGGGGCTCTCAATTATCATGGTCCTGATTATTTGCTTCAGCTTTTGATCAAACGCTCTGCTGCTCGTATCTTTTGATCTTAAGCCCTGAACCTTCAGGTTGTTCATTGAGCAAGGCAAAATCTAATGCGGGCTGGACCTTCCAGGCTGTGGTTTCTACACTGTGGGACACTTAGATCCTCTAACTTTTCTTTGTGGTTTTTTAAAAAACAAACAAACTGAAAAATATATATATTTTTTTTACCCCAGAATTTTATTTTTTTACTTTTGCTTTCTCTGCTTGTTTTGAAGCAATGTGAAAGTTAAATTTGATTTATGCAGCATTTTGTTCTTCTGCCGTACAAATACATTTTCTACTTTCTTAAAATTTATTTAAAGGTATCTGAATAAGACTGACATTACACTGTCATAAACATGACATAACATGATGGAGTCTTTATGAATGTTTAGAAATGTTGTGAAGTGTCATTTGGCGAAATATGACACTTAATACAAAGTTGGCATTGCCTAAAAGGTATTTTCTATCACAACTGAACATTAACAGATATAAAAGATTCTTTGTGATGACAACTCATATAATAACCCATTATAAATATATCATAACAGATATAACTCCTGGTTCCTGGTTACCATGACGGCACTCCAAGGCAGCGGCCAAGAGCAGCTCCTTTCGACAATTTCACAGAATACGCCGCTTAAAACGATACAAACTAGACATCACAGCCCCTTTTATGATCGCCAACGCTTGCTGGAGCTACGGTCACAAAATATTTTAAATACTGATATTTTTGACCGTTTAAAAAGCTGTGGAGTGCTACAGATGGATGTCAACAAAACAACAGCGGAAAATAACGAATGGAGGATGGAGATGCGTGAGACGTAGAAAGCGAGGCTGCAGAGGGGAGCTAACTACGGAGCTAAAGAAGGTGTCACAGATTTGAACTTTTTGGTTCTGTTGGTTTTCTTTTTGAGTTTTCATTGGTTTAATTTCCATTTTGTGTTGTTTTCTGGTTGTATTTGAGTACTTATGTATTTCATCTTGACCTTCTGTCGCCCTCTTGTGCCATTCTCCCTTCCCCTTGCTCCCTCCTAGTTGCATCTGTCCACACCTGCTCCCAATCAGTTAATTACTCCAGTTTATATACTCCTCATCAGTTAATGTTTAATTTGCTTCTTATTGTTCCTTTGCTCCTCATGTGTGTTTTCCCAGATGTCTCGTTCCTTTTGTTTTCTGTATTTTATTTTTGGACTTCTGCCTCTTTTGCCCTTTAGACCTGTATTAAATCTTCAAGAATCCACCTCAGCTTCCTTCTCTGCATTTGGCCTCTAAAAACCTCCCTGCAATCTCACAATAAGTTATAAACAGTTTCTGTGAAGGGAATAATATTTGACTTTCCAACCTCTGTCCTCTTTACCTGATCTGATGCATGTGAATGTTTCACAGGGGAATCAAATCACATATTAAACTTGTTTGACTGCAGAATCAATGTGTTGTTTTTTTTTGTTGTTTTTTTGCAGAATGCCACCTCATTAAGTACAAACAACTTTCTTACTCTTCTACCATCAGAGCCACATAAATAACATATGCCTGAGTAGTTTGAAAATTGTGGGTTCCCAGCAGGCTGAACCGGGTCTTCATAAATCATTAGTTCTGCACCATGGTCGGCCCAGACGCATCCCTGAGCAGGACTCAACACATCCACCCACACAAGAGGTTCTGCTGAACATTCAAAGCTCCGCTGCATAAAGAAAATGCTCTGATGGGCACTTTGTCCTTGAGATAAAGGCTCAGTAAAAACACCAACAATAAATTAAACATAATTCAGGCAACATTGTTGTTCTGTCCTAGTCATAACATCAAACAAACAGGAATTTATACAGGATATGAAATCCATGTTAGAAGGAAATTTCCTGTCTTTTCCTTATAAAACAGAATTAAACCAGATAAATGTGGCCTGAATTAATGAACAAAGACTCATTTCTAGCTTTGATTTAGTGCTTCAGTTTTTAATTTCAATTTCATTTTTGGATTAAAAACAATCTATTAATTAAAATCCTTTCATGTAATGATATTAGCTAATCAGGTCCACATACATCAATATAATTAATAAACATAAAAATAAATAACACATCTAGGCAATCTGGTGCATATTAGCCATACCAAAGGCTTATTGATAGACGACGATGCTTTACAATATTAAATCCTCCAATAAACTGTCACTGGATCCGTTAGCACAGAAGTAACCGCTGGATAAAATCTGCTGGGAAGAAATCCTCAGTATCTAAGTCTGAGCATCTCTAAATATTAAACTTTTGTACCATTAAAGGACCCTTATTCTCTCAGGACCAAAGCATGATTTACTGATTGCCTCATTAAAGTAATAACATTTCTCAGTTTATCGACTCTTGGCTCCTGTAGCTTTTTTTTTTCTTCAAATTATTCTGCTGATCTTCTTCCCCTTTGCACACCAAGATAAAGGGAACTGCAGTCATTAAGGATTGGTACCACAGTGGCACCAGCTCTGGTTCTTTGGGTGCCCATAGCCCTGGAAGTTTTTGATCCACCCCTGATTTTGCAACACCCCTGCTTTAAATGAGTTTTCATTAAAAGGGTTCTGCTCAGCTCCATGACTTGCTGAGGAGGTAATTTAGCTCTTTTAATGAGTTTGTCTTATTCTAAATATTGCTGCCACACAAAAACTTCTTGGGTTGGGAGGCTTTCGCAGACATGCTGTGTGTGCAAAGATAAAATTGAGCAGTGAAGCATCAGAGGCGAGAAAGAACAATGTTGTGGAGAGGCAGTAAAGCAAAGACAGATAATTATGATGGTGCAGAGCTTAGGAGAAGTGCAGATAGGCGCTCGGATAAACATACAGGGAAGATGAATGCGTTCCAGAGCAGTTTATGTCTGGAGGGAGCCATGAATCTCCTCGTCCAGCTGTTCCATATTTTCCATGCTCCATTTGCAGTGGGTGGACAACCGTAGTGAACCTGCTGAACAGCCTCAAGTATCTCTCCTCACCTAAAGAGACATCTGGGTTTGCAGAGCGGAGGACTAGTGGGAGGAGATGAGAGTGCCACTAAACACAGATTAGACTTCACAGCTTAATGAAAGCTTGTCACACATGTTAAGGTTTCATTTGTGTTGTTTTACATCAAGGTGGAGTGCATTTTGTTGAGCCAGAACAGCTGAGGATGAAAGCTGTGAGGGGGAAAGCAGACAGTGATTTGGAACAAATCTCTCAATTTCCTGGTTCGCCAGGTTTTACTACACTTCCAGGCACTTTACAGCACCTCAGCACAGTCATTCAAGAACAACAGAGTCCAGTCGTTTAGCGTCATACCTAGTCATACCAGGGATGACACATTTAATGCTTGAATTATAATGTTTAAAAGTTACCTAATTAACCTGAATAAATATTCAAGGACACAAAGTCAAGTATGGAGTTAACAAGCATATACCAAAAATAAATTAAAGTATGATACACAATCATGTCCACATTGCAAATTCTTTATTTAGTTTATCCAGTTAACAGCCTTCATTGTTTTGGGGACAAAGAAGGTCTTAAATATGGTTTTATTGATAGGATCCTTTACCTTCAGCTGAGGGTAACAATATAAACTCAATGAGCCTTAGATAATGCAGGGTTCCCGCGGGTCCTTAAAAAGTCTTAAAAGGGATTGAATTCTTCAAAATAAAACTAAGACCTTTATTGGTATTAAAATGTCTAAAATCAGTCTTTCGTAGGTCTTAATTTTTAAAACATCATCAATAGGATTATTTTTATTACGATTTATTTTTGTAATATAAATAATACATTAAAATTGACCTTTTTTTTTTTGGTTCCGTCCCGATAGCGGAACTAATAAAAGTGTTGTTGCAGCCGGGACATTTGGGAGATGCGCCATTTACTTTTTTTCTGGAAAATATGAGCAAGTGTAAATGTAACCAAAATTGGTTATCCAGCCAAGAGTTTTCTCTAAGGCTAAAACCAGGGAACATATATAAGGCACAGTGTATTTTGTGCGAAAAGCGAGTCAGTGGAGGCAGTGGAGTCACATGTGAAGCGAGAAACACAAAGCATCAAAATGGAGTTACGGAGAAACAGCCGGTATTTCTCAGTTTGGTTCCACCCTTGTCTCTGCAACGCCTCCACTTATCACCAAATTAAACATACAAAGAAAACGATACAAAGAAAAATAGCTGCAAAAAAGACTTAGCACTGGTTATGTTGTGGCTTTAAAACTGATATGTTTTGTTCCCTGCTAAAACAAAGTTTGTGAATTCAGTTAAATAATTGTTAAAATATATCTGTCATTTGTGTGTTTTTAGCCTTCTTCCTGTATGGGAAGCTTTTCAAAATATGAAACATTAGTGCAGTGGTTTATCTTAAAATAAACCTTTGGGTGAAGTTGTCGTAAGTGGGTTTTTCTTGTGTTTCTTGTAAATTTGGTCTTAAAATTTTTCATTTCAAGTGGCATTAAAAAGTCTTAAAAAGTCTTACATTTAAGTTGCCTTATGCTGTAGGAAGCCTGTAATGGCAACAGCTCTCTTTCCTAAACATTTGTTGTAAATACTGGTAAGGATCATTTGTAGTTTTAAAAAAATGCTACAAATTTGCTGCAATTTTCATAGGCCTAACATGGTTTTAAACAAATGGTTCAAATAATCCAGAACGTTCACTTCAAGGATGTCTGTGGTGCTTCTCCCTGAGGATCCAACATAAAGCATGTCAACTTCTCCATACGAGGATAACATGCAGCTGCCAGAATACCTCTTTGCATATAATTGAAAATGTGTTGAAAAGCTGCCAACCACAAGTAGGTGTTTGATTTATTAGGAACAACAAAAGTATAGACTTGTCAGATATGTTTTCCTGCTCGTGTTTCTTCTCTTGTCCACAAATTGGATGTTCACAGCTGTTATTTGGGAGGAGTTGCCTGCTTGGTGAGTCTGAATCCTCTGAGCTGCACTCGACGCAAAGAGTGGCCTGCTGATGCAGATGCTGGTCTTCCTGGACATCTAAAGTCTATTTAACTCTTCTGCCTTCATGAATCCCTTCATGTTTTATTTGAGCATCTTTACTGAGATTCAGGATTCAGAGGAACGAGAAGAATGTAAGTTGACACTAATCAATGTTACTTAGCAGCAGCTGGACTAATCTTCTCCACGCCGGATGAAAGAGACGCCAGATAAAGGAGCAAATAACCTTTCAGAGGGTTTCTTTTTGTGGAGGATTGGCTGCTCTAATCCCAATCCATTGTCAATCAATTGGCCTGTATTTGAACCAGGCTAATCAAGCCGGGGTCCCCCTATCTCCTCCTCCAGAAGTCCCACCACAGATAGTGAAGCTTTGAGCCTTTAAGGTTCTTTCTGTGTTATTTGGAGTTTTACAGCAGTGTTGCTGTGGGGAACCAGAACAGATGTGTTTAGAACTGTTGCGATGCAGTTACCAACAACATTATAGAAAGTTTACTGGATGATCTTTATGAATGAATGGTAGCCAGCATGCGTGGATGACGTCATACACACTCTGCTTTGTTTAAAAAAAATATAAATCTAAAAAATATAACCACGGATGTGTGGGGGACAGTGATTTGCCTACATGTTATGAGTGCTGGCGTACCATAAACAATAGATTACAGTATAAACAGTTTAGTTTGTGACTTTAACCCGTTGCCCAAAGGAAGATGTTACTTGGAAATAACAAAACCGAATATCTCTTGGAACAGCTCCAAATGACACAAAACTAATGTGGGTGAGTAGAACATGATGTAATAACGTAAAATCAAGGGGCCAATGTAAAAAAAAAAAATCTGTTCCCCTTTAACCCTGTTTGACAGAACTTTTAGTTATGTTTGGACTTTACTTTTTAAGATCATTGCCTTCTCTCCACTTTCCCAGACTTCCTCCCAGCCTCAGTGTAATAAACACTGCAGACGGCAAATCATCTATCTCAGTCAGACCTTCAAATCTCTCAAATCAGACTGGGAGCCATGTCTCAGTTACAGTCTTCCAGCTGCAGCAGAGACGATATTGATCCTTCTGTGTGAGGGAGATCTGCATGTCTGATCGTCTATTAGTGCTCCTGTTGGATTAGACTAATCGACACAAAGCACAGACATCATCTTTCATTTTATCTGATTCTTCCTCTCAGCATCCATCACACCTCTTGGCTTTTTCCTGTTTATAAAGAAGCCTTCTTCATCACTGCTGTCAGGCCAACATGTGTTTGATGCTGGAGTTTAGATAAGAGGTCAGCTTCAGTTCTGATCCAGGTCTGATGCTTTCATCTTTTTACACACCGAGCTCATTCAAGAGGAACCTGTTTCTGTTCTCACTGTTTTCTCCTCCCTAATGGACCTGCACGGCGATCTCTGACTTTCTCCAACCTACTGCTCTAGCTAACTCTGTCATTCAAACAGATTAAAATTGTGATTTAGGTTTACATAGTAGCAGTGTCACAATAATGAGAAACCAACATTTTACTGTCACTATTGGTCGACAACAGGAAACAGGAATCAGACAATGATTGAATGAAAAAAATCCTCCCTTTTAAACTTTCACACAAAGCTTCAAAACTAAAGGTAACAGCAACAAGAGGTTCAGCGTTTTGTATTGTTTTTTTATTCTTATTTCTAAAGTGATGACAAAACACTGAATCCTTTATTGTAAAAATTAACTGGTGGATCTGAGCTTCTTGTCCAAAAATATTTCCAATTCCAGGTAATATATACCACAGCTGTTGATGGAGCGTTGGAAGGCTTGATCACTGATATTCAGATTGCTATATTCAGGAGTATTTCCTCGCTGTCGTTTGACACGGGTTGACAGTGACTGAGTTATTCCCACTTTCACTAAAAACCGATTGGTCTCAGCTTTAAACAGTTTTTTCGTCCTGTGCTGTAAAAAAAACATTTACAGTTTTAAGAGCTGGTTTTGATTGTTAAAGTTAAACTGGTCCAACATTTTTTTTTTTTTTCATGATTTGATCTTTTCCCACTATATCAGACTTGCCACCAGTAAGTGAAAATGGGCACAAGCACAGGGGACGGCCTCCCGTAAAAATTACCAGAATGATTGACGATAAGGAGGACAATTTTTTTCTTCTTGCTGCACTGTGAAGCCATTTAAGATTTAATTGTTATCAATTGAAATTGTTCTTTAAATTGATGAACAGAGAAGGCTTTCTTTACATTTAGGAGCAGGGTGTTCCACAGTTTGACTGCAACCAAGGAGATTCTCATCTGCTTCTGGGTCGTTCTAACAAAAGGGAGAGTAAAAACATTTTTACGACCGGATGAATCTGGTTTAACTAGAAGAATACTTATATCTGGCCTTATACATTATGATTAATGTTTGTAATTTAAAAAAGTTATGTAATTTTAATAGTTTTGATCTTATAAATAGTTGATCTGTTTGTCTGTGTTTTACTGAAGAACAATCTTTGCATACTCTGTCCCACCTCTGTTCCATGAATACCTCCAGATCATCTCCCAGAATCCCCCTTTATAAATAAGCTTTCAATCTTTACCGGCATACTGAGGTTTCTGAATGTGGTTCAAGAAATTATCTCAAATTGCAAGTTATTTCTAACTGATATTAGAGATCCTTCGTCCTATATTTTTCATTTTGCATATTATAATCCATAAATTCTCTGGCTTAAATAAACATACTTGTTATTCTATAAGAAGTTGTGTTTTGGGAAGAATTCAGAGTCCAAAGTTTGACCAAATGCCCTGCAACTGAAATCCAAGCCATGGTCAGAAGACCGGTCTAAGGTCAACAACAGGTGGAATCCAGGTAACAGTCCGACAACACAGGACAGGCAAAAAGAGCAAAACAGGGGCAGCCGAAACTCAGAAGTCTGTGGGGAGAAACAGGTCAGGGTCAGGCAGAACTAAACACAGGGAACACTAAAGTTAGTCTCGCTAGTAGCTTGAATAATCTGCCCATAAAAAATGGGAGCCGGAGGTTTAAATAGCAGCAGGAACAGGTGGATCTGATGAGACATAATGAGAGCAAGGCGGAGCAAAGCAGATGAGATCAACAAGGAGTAAAACCCAGCCTAAAGGTGCCACGATCATGACACTCTGGAGAACTTAACCTCATCTGAGGAAGTAATAAAGCCATATTTCAGGGTAACAAGTGTGTCAGAAGCTTGAATATATTTTTTTTCCATTTTCTCTATATTTCTGACAATTGAGTTTAGTAATGCTAAGTTTTTTTTATTCGTAATAGGAACTGTGATGGATAATTAATTTGATGTAAAGGACAGGGACAAGTATAAGCAATGTGCTTCTGAATCAACCTGTTAAGTCATGATGACTTCTTCAAAAAAACATGAATAAGTTGGTTAATGGTATTTCAATAAACGGCATTGAACTGGGCAGTCTGTAGGAGGAAGCTGAAGTACCCAGAGAGAAACCATGCGTACAAAAGGAAAACCTGTCTCTGCAAAAAAGCATAAAGCCAGGATGTGATCCTAAGACCCTATTGTTACCAACAGCTCCACATTAACAGAATAGAGTCGAAGAGAAATTGCTGAATATACATGTCTAATGATACTGCACAAAATAAAAGGAACAACTCTGTAGAACATTGTTTGCATGTTCCTGCTACCCTGAAACAGACCTCCGTGCGCTGGAACAGCTGGAAAAGCAGGCAGAGTGCAGCGGTCTATGGTGCAGTGACGGTTCCATCTGCTCTCTGCTGCAGCCTTCCGTTACCTCCTTCACTCTCCCAGCAGGATCCACGAGGTCACGTTGGAGTGTGGGAATCCCTGAGCTCCCAGCCAGGCTATCATTCTGGTTCACGTCCCCGGCATCATCTGCAAGCTGACTCATCAATACTGTACATCTACACCGTCTGGCTTTATTTAACAGGAGAGAGGAAAGCTTCCCTACCTCTGGAAACAGTTTAATCAATGACAGTAGTTATGGGTTAAACCCTGTTCTGTATGACTGAACAAGAAACCAGAGAAAATTATTATTTTATCCACTCAAACTAGAGATAAAAGCTGTTAGTTCCTTTGCAGTTCAGATCCTTGACAAATCATTTCAGGTCATTATGATCCTTGATCACCTAAACACTATTTAGGTGAGCCTGTTATATTTTAAATAATCCTACTAAGCTACAGTATGATGTTTTGTGTCAGTTAAGAAAAAAAAGATTGTTTTAGACTAATAGAGTTTTTTTTTTAAGTAAATATCAAGGAGGTATCTTGCTATCAGAGCTGTGTCATCTTTGTGTCCATGAAAAAGGACATGAATGTTGGTTTGGAGGCTTTTATCCTGAACCGCTGACATTTCTCCAGTCTGCTGCTCTTCTTATCCAGAAGGCGCCTGGTTATCAGAACACAGCCTCTACGGCTCAGTGCTGCCATCACACTTTAATTGGAACTGGGTGTTGTTTCCATCTGCTGATACGAAACAGACATGTAAATATATCTTCATACCAACCATTCTTTTCCATCTCTTTAGTGTTTTTGTTCATGCATCGGTTAAACTGTCACATCTAGACTGAAAATTGCTCTGAGAAGAACAAGAACAAATATGAAATGCTGTGTTTTACTTCAGTGTTTGCTCTCTTGCATTTTTGCATATTTTCTTCTCAGATTGAAACATCAATCAACAGGTTCTGTTTGTGGGGTTAAAATGAGCTTCAAACACCATTTGATTTATCTTGAATGCATGTTTTAGAATAATTAGACTAAGATAATGGAGAGAAAAATTATGTTTTGACCCATTTGTAAACAAATTAAACTTTACCTAGGTACAATTCCAGACTTAATTGTAAAATAACAAATAATGTTTGTTTTACCTTTTCCAGCTTCTTTTTTTTTTCTTTCTCTATTTCACCTGTATGCTAAATGTTTTAATAATAAATGGAGCAGAATACACCCGGCTGTGCCAGGTTGGGGGGAGGGAGCCAAGTGTTGAGGAATTGAGCAATTTCATCACTGTTGGCAGGCCTCCTTGCACCTTGTTTAATGCGTCAAATATAAACCTGGCTTAAATAAAAGATACATGAGGAATGTCATCATTGATAAAAGCCAAAGTTGTGACACAGCATTTATTTCAACTGTCTAAGGGTTCAGGGTGGCCAAACTGGAACTATTTATCCCTCAGTGCGGAAGTCTGTCAGGTTTTTAGCCTTTAAGAGAAATCTGAAAATATGAATTCACCCAAATTAAACATGTTTAGCTTCTGATATTCTATATTGACAGGTACCATCTATGTTGTTGATAGAATTATTTTATTATGACTCTTTCTATCATGATTATTTCAGCATTTATATTGTAGCAGGACTGGAGTGGTTATTGGATAGCAGGCAATTCCTGAATGGGCCGACAAGCATTTCTGGTCTGTCCAAGGTGGATTTCATTTATCACAGTAAATAGTTTATCAATTTACTTATTTTATAGGTAAAATAATTAAAACATATTTTTTTTCCCCAATGAGCCACAAAACAAGTGCCTTTTATTATTATTTTTTTTTTATCTCTTGACCCTCTAATCCGCTTATCAACATCAGAGGGAGGTGGAGCGACCACTGTTTTTTTATTTTGTGAAAGTTGATAATAAAACACAAAAAGAGAGTGAGAAAAAAGGATCAAAGTCCTACAAGTGGTCACAGCTAAATGCGGCAAATGTTTGCTTTGCACCTAAGGTGCTATAGGAGCAGCATGAAGGAGTAGAACCACTGGTATTCTAATGAGGAGGACAGAGAGGGAGAGATGTGACCCATCATAGGCTGAATGAGGATGGGGTCAGAAGTGCTACTAACACTCTGGTAAGAAATAAGAGAAGCTTTTAGCACTAGTTTAGCTTTAAATTTATAATTACGAATATTTATCTACTTTCCTCATTAGTAAATACTGGTGAGGGGGATGGGTATGGAGTCGGCAACTAGCATGTAGTAGTTTTTTTATTTTTTTGAGAAACAAAAGAAAATATATATTTCAATAGAGAATGTGTCCTTTTTGTTATAAGTAGATAGAATATGTCAATATTACCTACATTTTAATACAAAAGACGGATGTATGGAGATAATTCAGCCAGAGATGCAAGATGTTTAGATCAGATCAGATATATGTTTACAGATCCTCTCCCTTATGAGTGAATTTCAGCTGCTTTATAAAGAGGAAATATAGTCTACAGATATGCAAAGCTTGTAGAAACAAATACTAAGAGACATGCCACTGGAGCTGGAGAATAACATTATTCTAGTGTCTTAATTAAGGACATCTGAACGCAAAGGTATACTAAACCTTTTATCTGTTTTTTTTTGTTTTAAAGAATGAAAAGCGCCTGTTATAGCCTTTGTCCTTCACATTTATGAGCAGCTCTGAATTGGTCTTAAACATAAAACCCCTATAAAACACATGGAGGTCTGTGGTTGAATGTATCCTCTGTGGAAATCTCATTTATTTCTCAGTGGGTTACCAGAAGAAGCTTGTATCATTATAATGTTTTTCTAATAAGGTTGAATACTATTTCCACATCTAAATGGGAGAACAAGTGACAAATAAAAATGGATGTACATTCTTTTCATTGTGGTTTTGTTTTTATGAATCTTTTTGTGTTTGTTGAGCTTCTATTTACTCAGAGGAAATCTGGAGGACCCCACTGATGCAGATGATTGAATGAACAACAGGACTGTGTGGGTGCATACAAACCATACCTTAATGACTTGTCCCCGTCTCCGCTGTTTCCCTGTTCCACCTTTGTGTGGGAGGGCAAACACACTACTTTGTTTTCTCTTTGATGACCGCAGTAGGTCTTCATTTCAGATTCTCTCTGCAGCAGATCCTTAAGAAAAGGTTTAATCAGACAACCACCCTGGAAGCGCCTGAGTGGGTGTCTGCAGATTGAATCAGCTCATTAGATGTTCGGCTGTAACAATAGAGCCTTTGTCTGTTACTGTAGGTGTTTGTATCACACCAAGTAAATGGGAAACAGTATTGTTTCGCAAAATAAAACTCTTGAGCAGCATGAAGGCAATGAAGGCAAGTAGAAGGGAGGATTCCTGAAAGGCCAGGCTGTTGCAGACTGAACTAGCTGGTAGTTGGACTGTTGTTTCCCCCTGCAATATAAAATACAGTGTTTTTGGTATGCCGCTAGCAGCTGCCCTGGGTCACGCTGATATTTAGCATACTAAGAAACACTGGGTACCCCATCCAATTTGAAAAAGAAGGAAAATATCCTAAAAAGAAAATAAGACGTGGAATAAGTAGAGAAAGCTTGTGCAGGGTGGAGAGAAATGAGCAAAATTAATTGATCTTTTCATCGGTGGAGCAGCCCAGGTCAAGGTGAAGGCCAGTGATGAGACAGGAAGCAGTGATAAACCTGGTTTTTATCCGTCGTTGTGCTTCTGACCAAAGCTTTTATAATATGAGGACCCACTTAAATTTAATGAACATTACTGGTTTGTTGAGATAAGCACAGATAGTGCTTCAGGATGACCCAGTTGCTTTATTCTGTGAATCTGAGAACTATTTCAGTGTGATTTCAAAGACAAAACTTAAAAAATAAGATATTAGGACATAACGTTACTTATAAGCTTGGTTTGAATAGAGATAATGTATTTGCTGTCAGATTAAAGGAATTTTTGTTTTGGTTTTAAAACTATTCAGACATTTCATAGCTCTTGCAGGGAAACCTGATAAGTCAAAGCGAAAAGGAAAGAAGGGAAAGAAAACATTGTGACAGAACCCAAAGGATCATGCTGTGATCATAAACCTAAAAATGGTCCATGAAGTGAAGGAAAACATGCTTGGTGTAAAAGATATCTATGTCTGGGTAGTCTTTATTCAGATACCTTTTGAGTGGGTGCCACCATGTTCCACCTGATCCCTGAGCTGGGGGTTGAGGTGTCAGGGGTCAGTCAGGGAGGGAAGGGTCACCGAGCAAAGAGTTTCTTTTATCCTTTACAAAGAGGATCATCACATTCCCAGTGGTGTTTAAACCTCACATGTCTTCCTTTATTTTTTTAGGGAACAAATAAAGGAAAAGGTACAATTAAATACCGAGTTATACACATTTAAAAGGCAATCAATAATAAAAACAGATCTTGCTGTCGTACTTCTGATATTTCTCCACATAAAAGATATCTTTGCCACATAAAATGAGCCACAGCGTTTCTTTTTCTGCACATTTTCCTCGACCTCCTAACAGTTCTGATCTGCACCAGCAGGGTGCTGGTAAAAATGAAATTATATAAAAATGAAATGAGAATGAACAACGACCTCATGAAGAGATGGCTGCAGTAATAAATTCACTTCCTGACTTAAAAATGCCATCAGTATTCCTCCAAATGTTTCAGCCTGGCAGGAAGACAAGCAAAATTGATTCTGCTTGTAATTTAAATTAAACCAATTCAAAAGGATTGAAATGCTTCTATAGACACAAAAAAAAAAAAAAAAAAAAAAACAGAACATCTTGATCAAATGCTGCCTAAAAGAAATCATTTTATCTCCCAGTCTTAGTTTCATGCCAGAAGCAGTAGGAGTGGATTTTAGATGCTCGCATTTTTTCTCTTATTCATTTTCCTAACACTTTTGGACACGTTCAAGCTGGAGAGGAGCTTCGGCTGAACCCAAACTGGATGGACACTGTTTGACTTTTTTATCTCTGTATTTCTGCTGAAATAGTTGTTGCCATCATTTCTGGATTATACATATTATATTAACATTAATATTGAAGCTAGAATGATGCTGAGCATAAGAACAAGCCTGTAAATGAGGATCAGTAATATGAAGAAACTTGTTCATCTAGCTCTCTTTTATAGATGAATGCAGTAACAAATTCCAGGAAGGAGAAACGGTATTTTAATATCCATTTCTGTTCCCTTTATAAGCATCAGTCCAGATTTTATCAACTAATAACATTAGATGCTCAGTGAAGTACGGGAATTGTGTGCTTCTCTGTCCACTAATATCTGCATTCAAGTTATTCATATTGTAATCTATTTCCCAGTTAATAAAGAGCTGTTTAGGAATTTGTGCTGCAGGTTGTTTCAGACATAATTTCATTATTTTACTTTAATTAAAGTTTGAAAAAGGACAAATTAAAATCATCTAAACCGAAATGAATTTGATCCAGATAGTCACAAACCACTGAAGTTATTTTAAATGTATTAAAGTACAATTTGGCAAACATGCTTGGTTGAATCATTTTTAGTAGATTAATACAATCTTCTAGAATGTTTACTACAAATATTGCAATAATCTTTTTTGGCTATTTTCATGTTTTATATTCTGAGCTACTTTACATATAAGTACATAAAATTCAGCTCATGTTCAGGTTCTTTACACTTTGAGCTCAAACATTACTGCTTTCCACTGATATGTCAGCTTTGGTTGAATTTGTGCAGCTTGATATCTCATCAAGACTCTTTATAATTAAAGCAGTTTGAAAGTAAAAATATGAATATTTCAGAGTCCTGCGATTGCGGTCTCTGTGGAGCTGTAGTTGATTTGACCCAACAGAGAGGCTGCTGTGCCTCATAACAGCTTTCTCTTCTGCAAGTACTTGTTCGTCTCTTAGTGCTTTTAATGAAATCTGCTTTGCCACAGGCAAACAAGTGAGGGGGAGGTAACCTTACATCATTAGAAATGTCTTGTCAAGTCATGTAGAATGAAGAGGGAGTCAAGGAAAAAACTGAAAGAGGAAGATAAAAGACATTTGCTTGTATTCAGTATAAGAAAATTATTCCCACAGCCTACTGTCATCTGTTGATAAAGTATTGTTTATTTTCAAGCAGAAATGGATACTAATGTAAACATTTGTATTTTAGTGATCCTCACCTTATTACAATATATATCCATAAACCTTGTAGCTTCATCTCAAGTGACCAAAGTGTCGCCTCCTCAGTTCAAGTGACTAATAAATCTCAAATGTTTAAAACAAGCATAACCAGCTTTCATAGAAAAACTCTTAAGCACCACGTTTAAAGAAAAACAGCCAGAATGGGTCAGAAAAAATAACTTATACCAACTTTTAAGCATGGTGATAGAAAGCTAATAATGTTGCCCAAAGACCTGAGCGTCTTGCAGTCATGGAGAAATCCAGGAGTACTCTAAAGTTCATCTGCTCAACACTCAAGTTTGATTCAAATTAGATCCTCAAAAGAATGGGGAAAATACTCAAAGTCCTGATATTAACCTGGTCAAAGTCTACAGTTTTATTTTACTAATAACATCTAATCAAATCATTGATTTGCAACAGGTTTCATGGAGTCACTGACTAGTAGCAGAGTGCATCAATAACCGGCTGTGGACGAAGTACTCAACATTAATACTGGAGTAAGAGTATTGGTAGTCAATTCTTACTCAACTGCAAGTAAAAGTTACTCGGACAACCATCAAGTTAAAGTATTGAAGTACTCACTTCTGAAAATACTTAAGTATTGGAAGAAACACGCATTTAAAAGACTTAGACTTTAAACGTAGACAACTTTTATTATCAATTTGTATACACAGACTGTATACAAAATAAAATTTTGTTTTGTACAGCTCTCGTGACATTTCCATTTCTTAAAGTGCAGCAGTAATCACATGTAAACAGTGTGAGAAAAAAAAACATGGTACAAAAAAACGCATTGATATGGAAGATCAGAGCATTGAATATATATGGTGAAATTATAAAGTGTAGTACAAAGTACTTAAGTATTCAAAAATTGTAATAAAATTTTCTAACATCAGTGCATTTCTGTATAAGTTTCATAGCAATTTTAAAGAACTTTGTAACTTACAGAAACCACCTGATGTATTCATGCGTAGAACCACCTGCTACAGATTCTACTCCACCTGTATAGAACTTCAGCACAGAAATTTGATTGTATCTTATTTAAAAACACCAAAAATGAAACAGGTGTGTCTTGATTTTCCTCATATTTCCACTATGGAATGGAGGTTTAAGGTTGAATCTATTACTACAAAGAAACCTCATCTCTGCTTTGAGAACTAATTCCTACTGAACAACTTGGCCACATGGCAACAATTAACGCCTTAATAAAATGAAAAACTACAAATAATATCTGCACTGCATTTCTCATATTTGTGGAGCGTCATTAAATCTCTAAAACAGTGGTGTCCAAATTCATTCTATCTGCCATGTTGAATTGCATTTCACACAAAAAAACCAGCAACAGTGGATTACAAAGCTGAGTTAAAAGTAACACGTAAGTAGCAGCTTCCTCAAAATGGAGTGAAGTAGAAAGCTATAAGTACCCCCCAAAAAAATAGAAAAATAAAGAAAAGATACTCTCCACCACTGCAAATCACTGACTTGAAGCAGACAGCATCAAGTCATTGATCAGTAAGAGATTGCTTCAGTCATTGACTAGTAGCAAACTGCATCGAGTCATTTACTTTACTTTAACAGTATTGAGTCATTGATTTACAAAGAACTGCATTAAGGCATTTACCTCAAGAATTCACTCTTTTTGAATGAATATGTAGCAACTATGGACAGTCGATTAAAAGATAGTGTACCAAGATATTTTATAAAACTCTTTTGTCACAAGCAACTGGCCTGAAAATCTCTGATGAGTTTTATCATTCAAAAATAACTAAAAGAAAGGTGAATTTACCATAGAACCACAAATTTTTGTTATTAGTAATGGACAACCTGATTACTGCTGCTGGATCTTGCTAAATCTTGTGAGTTGCATGGTCACTATAAACTGTTGAGTAGGTGTTAGCAGGGGGAAGCTGGACTTTGTCCTCAAAGCCTTCTTCAGCCTCATTTTAAAAGGACAACAAAATACCTAAAAGACAAAAAAACATTTAACTGAATAAATGATATCAGTTGCTGTATTTTGTGTAAGTATTTTATGACTTGACTGCCATACCTAGGGCAATTAAAGCTGAGGGATAGGATGGAGAGGACCAGGGGAAAACATGAGGATACATAAGTAGCAGCAGATAAATATGTCCTCTTGCACATGGGTGTAGTATGAGGATTTATCCTTAAATGAGTGACAACTCCCACAGGTGTTGTATCATAGAGATCAGACCTCTGTAGTTATTACAGCAATCAGATCACAACTTTATTGGTTTAAACTTTGTTCAACATATCTGCTTTAGACCAACCCAATGATGAGATAAGCGGTTGAATTAATTTAGACATGCCACGTGATTCCGAAAGAAAGAGATTACTGTAAAGATTGACTGTATACAGTAGATCTGGAAAGAAAAGAGTGAAGCCAACGGAGCAGACTGGCTCTGAGGCTAGGAGCCAGTCAGTCAGAACAGGGAGTCCAGCCCTTTCATCTCTTTCAGACAGAACAAAAATCAACACTATAGAAAAAATGCATTGCTTCCTGATCTGAGTCCAACACAAGATGTGTGAAGCTCTTCAGATGATCTGGACTTCTATATCATTGCATTTACACTATGTGTATACAAAATGACAATAAAAGCTGTCTAAGTCAATTACTAGGAGCAGCTTTAAATGTTAGGCAGACTGGGAATCTAACCAACATACAGTAAATGTTGCAGCCTGACTTCTAAGCACAAATCATACAATTTGAAAAAAAAGCTTTTTAGTTTTATGTTTAATACAAAGTGATAAAAAGGACAATCAGAAAAAACAAACAAACATGGTGACACCTCGGACAGCTGAAGATGTTTGAGGGCTTTTAGACTGACGGAAGCATTTCTCTTAAAAAAAGAAACTCCAGAGTGTGAGTCAAACATCTTTACTCGATACATGAGCAGCTCCACCCGCACAGCAGTCAGATTAATTTCTTAGGGAATATATCTTTTACACAGCTGGATCATTTTGTAGTTAAACTTTAACCAAACACATCTGGTTCTTGCATTTACTCATAATCCACTAAGCTTTCAAGGGTTTCATCCATGTGGTGTAGGCATCATCAGCAGGTCTGAGGTGAATTCATTTGGTTCCCCAGAGTAGCTCTCAATGATCGATATGTGGAGACTTGGACAACAGCTGCACATAAATCACATCAATATCACATTAATCAAGCCGCCTGATGGGCTGAGTTTCCAAAAAGGACAAATATCAGATTAATATTTTAGATACCACCAAATTCAAAAGTTTATGTGTAGACCACATTGTTTGGCTGAATTAATTTTTGAACTTTATGCCTTGGGTCTAATGTGTTGAGTATCTTTCTGCAAGATTTTCAGAATAATTTGAGGTTTGGACCATTCTTCATGATGAACATAGTAGAACCGTCTAAGATTTGTAGGATACCTTTCGGCCCATGTTAGTAAGAGTTTTTCTCATTCTAGATCAGCGCTCTGTCAGCTTCAGTGGCACCTTCACAAAGTCTTTTGATTTACAAATTTATAATCCAAAGCCGTATATCTCTTGCATTGCTGCCAAAAATAAAACATATCTCCTTAACAGTAGGATTTCTAGAGATTAGTGGTATATATACATACATAGAATAAAATATAAGTATCCATTATTATCCTGACTCAAAAAAATCAGGACTACCGGTACTGTTAAAAGGCAAACTCACCAATATACTAAAATGAACATTAATGTAGGCATTAATGGGATTCAGGATAATTTATTATTTATTATATATCTCTTTAAGTTAAATTAAAGTAAGATGAGGAAGTGTCTTGTCGTCAAGACAATGCTTGTAAATCTGTTTCTATTGTTGCTGTTATTTAGGTTTAGATGTAAAATTCTGGACCCAACTTTAGAAGGAAAGTTGTTAAATCAATAAAATTATTTTTAGACACCAGTTAAGTCCACATTGAGAAACCCCCTTTTTAACATCTCAATCTTATATCAATCAATTGGCTTGAAGTCTAAAAGTGTAATGTTCCCTTTGGATCCCAGTTTCTTTGCAGACTGCTAAGTGTCTTACCTTGGATGGAGAAGATCAGAGAGCTTAAACGACACAGTTTATTCCTCAGCTCCTCCTCCATCAGGTCTGCAGGGATGCAACAGATTTAATATCTTCCCTTCTAACCAACAGAGGTGCTGAGGTCTATTTCTGGTGCACGTGGATGAAATCTGTGTGTATGTGATGGGGTTACTGCTCTTTTTTGCATGTGTGTGTACTCCCCATGTAGCTGACCCTGTGTAAGATGGATGTTAGGTGCTGAAGAGCATTTTTCCTCTCCACGGGGGAGACCTTACATGTAATAACCTCAAACCTTTCAGCACTGCCTCCTTCCATCACTCAGTGTGGAACTTTCTTCCACTCCCACCGTCTCAGAGTCTCGCTGCAGGCTGCTGTCTGTCTCTCCTGTGCTCTGGGCTCCAAGCTGTCCATTCATCTTGTTGCTCATCAGGAAGTGAACTCTTTACAGCTGTATTTTCATTCTCCGTGTTTGTCTGTTAGTATTTCAATGCCTCATTAAAGCTGTTTTTTATTACTGTGATTTTATGCTTCATAATCAAGACTGTTCTTCATCTGAGCATGCTGAAAACAATGTACACTCACTGAGCACTTTATTAAATAGGTCCAATCACTTGTTTAAGCATATACTTAATCGGTCAGTAGCAGCTCAATGCCTTCATGCTTCTATATTTGGTGAAGACAGCTTGCTGACATTCAAAGTAAGCATCAAAATGAGGAGGAAAAGGGATTTAAGTGACATTTAATGTGGCATTGTCACTGGTACCAGATGGGTCTGTCTCTACCATTAAATGAGCATCAATAATGTTTTGTGTTAGTGAAGCTCATTCATAATGGAAGAATTTCTATTTTCTGTGGAAGAAACAAGGATAGTTTTGCTTCAGCTATTGCTAATTCATGTGATATTCTGATAATGGAACCAGTTTAGAATGGATAGACTGGTACTTGTTTACCATAGGAACATGAAAAATGCAGAAAACATGGCTGTTTTCAGACACAATCCTAAAACTACATCCGTGGTGGGGGTGTCATCATATTGGCACCAAAGGCTGGATTTGATTCCATTTCATTTCATCTGTTTCTGTTAAGCTACCTGATTCTCATCCATTTGAGGCCCCGTCCACACGAAGTCAAAACGAACACGAAACGCTGAT
>NW_015151415.1:253396-254492 GCF_000732505.1 Cyprinodon variegatus
GAAAACGGCGTTTCAGAATCTTCCCACTCTGAAGGGTGAATAAAAAAATGATCGTTTACAGACCCCCGAAACGCCGGCTTCGTGTGGATGAGAGGCAGATTTGGAGAAAAATGTGTGCGTTTAGGCCAGGGTTCGTCTTCGTGTGGACGGGGCCTAAATTTAGAAAGCTTCCTGGAGAGGTAGCGAAACGTCTTCAAATCTTGGAAACCAAGTCCAGTGAATTTTTTTTTTTTTTTTTACTTTTACGGAAATTCTCTCATCTGCTTGTTCTGCCCAGCACTCATTGTCTCTAATCAGATTAATCTGTTCCTGTTTCTATTTAGGCTACCTGTTCCCAACCATTGGTGTCAGATTATTCAAGCCAAGTGTGAGACTGTGTCAGACGTCCGGAGACAGAAACTAAGTTTTTGATCGCCCCTGTTCTGCTCTTTTGCATGTCCTCTTTCTGGACTGTTACCTGGATTCTGCCTATTATCGACCTTGGACCTGTCTTCTGACCCCAGCTTGGATTATTCCCTCTGGATCCTTCTGTTCCTCTCTATTCTCTGGCTGCTGCTGGTCTTCTCCATCACAAGCTATGGAGTAACCACTCCTCTAGGCATCACTCCTTCTTCTGGGCTCAGACTGAACTTTACCAGGTTGGTGACTTTCTTGCTTATTGTTGTTCCCCGTCTAAGTTCTGAAGTCACTAACCCGAGTTTCCGTTCCTACACAGTATTTAATGAGCCTGCCCCAGCTAAAGAGCAGCCACACATTTTAAATAAATGCTTGTTTCTGAATTTGATCTGTCTGCTTGAATCCTGGGTCCAACATTCTGAGCCTTTGGTGGGGGAGGACTAAATGAATAACCAATCATATATCAACGGTTATCTGTCAATCAAATTTTTTCGGTCATAGCATCTTGATTCATATGTTGCAGCTAATATACGCATCGGTTGAAATAGGAAATAGGAATATTTTTATTTCCCATTGAGTTCTGTCCCAGTTCTAACAGAACTGGCAGTGTTGCGAGGCAAGGGCTCAAACATGTACTGCTGTAAGCCTTCTACACCAAACTAAGCTTCTGCCCCCCTGACGTCCTCTTCCACAACAACTT
>NW_015151415.1:254899-256714 GCF_000732505.1 Cyprinodon variegatus
AGTCACCAATTTAGTGCTACTTGGTCCCAATGGATTTTCCCATTGGGAACCTACTAGCACTAAGTTGCCAACTGGTTAGCAAGATGCTTCAGAGAAACCAACCAAAACCAAACATGCTTGCGAACCTCCAGCCACAACAATCTCGCCACCTTGATAAACGACCAATCACATTCACTTTATTCACTCGTGTAAAGTTAACAAAAAAATAAAAAAAAGTTGGGCACCACTCGGGAGAATTCGGAAAAGCTGTTGAAACAGCCGTTTCCCTATGACTTTAAATGGTAATCCTTTACATAGATATTATTCCTGCTAACAGTAAGACAGATGGTTGATACTGCAAAAATGTTTATTAACTTCCATCAAAGTGTTTCTTTTAGGATATGGACGGGGATTTATGTTATTATGCAAGCAGCAAAATATGTTCCAGACTCACACTGCAGCACTTTGCTGTAAGTTCAATCTGTGCAATAAAAACCTGAATTATGTGCAAAAACATATTAAAACTCTTTATAGAATTAGAGTTTAACTTAATAAAACTTTGAAATGTCTGTAGATGCAATAAAAATGACCATAAATAATTCTCTCACTTATTACATCTAGGTTAAGACGATGTGCAGATTCCATCAGCTGCAGAGAAACATCAATCATGCCCCTGGCTGTAGACTGATGATAACCTAAAGAGTCAGTCATCCAGATGCCATTTCTGAAATCATTTTACACCTGTCTTCAATTTTTAAAAAGAGACTTAAAGGGATATCCATACTTTGTTCAATCTAAACCAAAACAGGCAATGAACAACAGGCATCACCCCACCAGGCTGGATTATTGATGATAAAAAGAAGCATATGGGTTAGACATTTTTGTTGAAATGGACTTACCAAATACATGTTACAGTTGGATCGAATTCTTGGAAAAAGGAGCTATGAATGCTGGAAACATCAAGTCGGCACTGACTTAAACTACCATGGCTAATGCATGTTGTCCTTAATCACCCTTAAGGATAGACAAAGGACCTCAGCTCATTATGCCAAGCTTAACGTCTCTCAGCCTCTCAGCATAAGGTTATTCAAAATTGTGGATCAGTTTTAGACATTGTCCAAGGTGATGTTTCCGACATGTTCCAAATGGAGAATATCTGTGATTTTAATATCTGTGAATCAGAGATTCATGGAATCATCCCATATGAGGAGAAGGTAGAGAGAAATGGAGAACTTTAGGGCTGTAGGATGGATGGATGGATGGATGGATGGATGGATGGATGGATGGATGGATGGATGGATGGTTTAAATCTGTGTCTTATTTGGGATCAGTTTGAATGTATTCAAACTGATCCCAAATAAGACTGATAAACTGATAAACTGATAAACTTTTAAGGTTAATGTTTTCTCTATTTGAAGTCAACATGTAATTAAGTTCTTACTATGCTGGACAATAAATATGTTTTTCTCTATTTAAAGCAGATCTATACTTTCTTTCTCAAAATGCAACTTGATCATAAGCAGTTTTAGAAGTTTGGCTGCAATGCTTCACTAAGAGCTCAATATGGCTCCATCATTCAGTTCCCCTGCCTGCAGGTCAGCTTCCATCAGTTTGTTTATTTGCACAATCTGTGCTGACCATATTGGAAAAAAGCAAAAAAAATGTCGAGAAACATTATATATATATTTAGATGGTGCCCTAAACTGAATTAATGTAACAACAAATTAAAGGAATGAAAATTGTTTGGTTCATTTAGTTCTCAAACAGAGAATTACACCATCTGCCCATCACCTATTTCCTTCCTTCCTTCCTTCCTTCCTTCCTTCCTTCCTTCCT
>NW_015151415.1:256794-273426 GCF_000732505.1 Cyprinodon variegatus
CCATCCATCCATCCATCCATCCATCCATCCATCCATCCATCCATCCAATAAAAAACAGTGGGGCACAAAATGTATCAACCACTTTACTTTCAGGGCAGTAAATCTTAAAAAGTCCAGTGAGGATCTCTCTCTTCGAGGTTTTCCCTCTAACGTTTGTGGTCGCTGTAAGACAATTTTCATGTACGGAATCCAAACTGCAGGCAACAGAATAAAACAATCAAACATATTCTACAGCATGTTTGAACATTTTAAGTTAATTTAGGTGTTAATAAACTGTTTTATAGGAGTGATCATAGATCTCTGCATGAGCAGCACCGTGTCTATCTCCAGATCAGTCTCTCTGATTGGTTTATTTGGCACATCGAGCAGCAAAAGTTCAATTTTTCCAACTCCAGCAGCTGCTGCTTTTGCAGCGCTTTACGCACAGCAGATGCTCAAAAGCTCATGAGGCCCTGGTTTAGCTGTTCAGACGCACTGCTGCTTAAAACTTGCTGCAGGACCTTTTGCTGCGCCTTGATGCGCATCAACCATTGACTGCACATAAACTAGCTGATTCTGCTGCCTCTAGAGGGCCTCTGATCGTTCTGAGCCTCTCAGCTCCCCATTCAAACTCTTGGTTCTTGGTATCCAAACGGTTTGCAAACTTCATTTCAATCCCAAGGGAACCACTGAGCAACAGTCCGGTACTTTCTTTGTTTTTATCCTTGGTTCTGGAGAGTGATAATATATCGGGGGCGGAGCAGTTGCAGCCTTTGTTCTGGTTTATGTGTGGTTGTAGTAGCCCCAAAAATGGAACTACAGACCAGAGTTAACAAATTTCTAGTTGTACTTAGAAGAACATTTTTAAACTAAAGAATTAAAAAGAAAATAATTAAAATAATTGTTTAATGTTAAGAATCGTTATGGTTTTAGTCTATTCTGTAGTTGTATTTTATATATGAGTGATAGTTCAAGTTAGTTTAATTTAACTGAAATAGTTCCTGATGCTAAAAAAAAATGTTTCAGTATGTTTTCAAATTTTGCTTCTTTAAACTAAAGGTAAGTTCACATATAACATACATCTTTTCTATGGAAGATTATTTTTTTGGATGTCTGAGGAGATGTTCCTGAGTGTTTTTGGAGTGTGATACGCAGCCTCCACTTCTCTTCTTGCTCAGTTCAGCCACATATCCCCATCTGTCCCTTCCTTCTTTAGTCAAATGTTTACCTTTCTTCCAAAAGCCCCATTCTAACACTGCCACTGAAGCCTATTGATTTAATTCCTCTGCCAACCTCTGCCATTAAGAAGAGGAATAACAGATGAGCACGGTGGAGACCTCATATGGACTGAGGAGACAAACTCACACTGGTTCTCAGATTAGTCCAATCCTATGAATCATATTAATTCCCAACATAACTGACTAAAAAGACATTCACTATTTATTTTAAAAATGCTTTAGAAAACAGTGTGTTTTTTATTTTTTAATTTTCTTATGAATAAAAGATACATTTATACATAAGTATCATAACTACAAAAGTAATATTGGAATATGGACATTATTTAAAAACCTTGAGTTATAAAGGTGTTCTTTTTATTATCTATCTATCTATCTATCTATCTATCTATCTATCTGTCTGTCTATCTGTCTGTCTGTCTGTCTGTCCTTCTGTCCATCCATCCATCCATCCATCCATCCATCCATCCATCCATCCATCCATCCATCCATCCATCCATCCATCCATCCATCCATCCATGTTCATTTCCAACACTTATAAATAATAACTGAGTGGTACTAATGTCTCTGGTGAAAATATAGCAATGAATTATGGATGAGAAGTCTCATTCATTCAGAACTATATTACCTGTTTTGTTTTCCCCACATATGCAGCACCTCTCACTATATCATCACACACATACACACACAGCAATAGCACAATGGAGGTTAATATAAAAGCAAATCTGCAACCATCATCCCGGCTCAGCTCTAAAGGGTGGGGGGGGAGGCTCCTCTCTGATGTGAATAGTGAAGCCCATCACCTGTGATGGAGTCATACACTTGAATAGGATGATCCATTGGTGTCATTCACACAAACAGTATTGCTCCTGCAATTTTTTTGGAGATATTACATCCCATCAATGCCTGACAGGAGGCCGAAGACCAAAACTGAGCAGTGGGAAAAAAAGGTGATGTAATTGGTAGCATCATCATCGTCGCTGCTGTTCTCTGGTTGCAGGGCTATTTGAAAAGGAAAACACATCCTATTTTACCGGCTTAACTGGAGCTGGGGGAAAATTACTGTGAATAATTTTTACCATCATTTGCATTTTGATAAAGAAGGACATGTTTTTATCTCTGCAGATGTTTTTGTTAGCACCTTTTTAACCAGACAGCTCAGGCTTTAGTAATTATTGCTCTGTTTATGAGTGTGTGGCTTTCGGAAGTGTTTTTAATAAAAACAATTTTTTTTTCTATTTATTAAAGATTGCGTTTGATTTTACCTTTTAAATTAGATCCAGTTGTTCAATATAGAACACTATGCAACTGTTTTAAGTAATCAGTACATGACACAGAATCTCAAGCATCTACAGGAGTAAAGGCTTTCCCCTGGATAATAAAACACATGGAGATGGGAGAATTACACATTATCATTGTTTAGTGACAACCACGATTTGGTCAAATGCTTTACAGGGAGGATGAAAGCTATTATGATCGTATTTGAGCCAAGTCAATCAGTTAGAGCCTCCTCTTCAACACAGGAGTAGAAGTTGGTGCTGAGATATTGCTGGACATGACATTTTCTAAATCTTCGACTTATTAGTTTTTTTATTTTGTTGTATTTTTTCAGACATAGATGAGCTCTTAAACCTTCTGAGCTTGATATGTTAAATCTTACTTGTCAGTTCCTCAACCCTCTGTTTCATATTCATTCCTCTGTCCTCCTGGACATATGTCACATCCTGCAATAGAAGCTCTGAACATGGCCTAGTAAAATTCAGTGCCTCCAGCCTCTCTCGGGATGAGAAAAACTGTACTGGAGGTCATGTGTTGAAGGATACTTCCATTTTACTGTTTCCACTTGTTGGGGAATGCCCAGAAGGCTGTTCTACTAGTGGATCTTGCCCTCTACCACATGGTGATTAGTTGAAAGCTCTGCCCTTCTCTCACTCAAGTGTCTAATATATAAAACTATCTAATGATTCAAATACAAAATAGATAACAACTCTAGAACAAAACACTGCTAGAAAACAACTACAAATAAAAAAAACTAAACTTAAACAGAGGGCAGAACCCTAAAACTGACATAGATTTACAATAGAACTAAATTAATGAACCCATTTTATAACTCCACGGAGCTTCAGTTTCTACACTAGCAAAATTAGATAAATCAGGAAGATAACAGGCAACATCAAATTCATATTTTGCTTTTTGCTCATAGTTATGAATGCACACATGGACACAAGCACACACATACACTATCCAGTGATTGAATACATTTAATATAACTTACACATGTAGTGTGAATTCATATCAAATATACATATATATGCATTTCAAAACTTAAAATTGAAGTTTGTTTTTTTTGGTCATTATAACATGCAATATATATCTGCACATGGCTATTTAAAATGAGAAATATACCAAATACTACAAAAACAACAGCATCATTCATTTAATAAAAATTTACTTAATTGATGTTTCAGAGTGAATTACTTTTTATTTACTCTACTTTCTATTTTCTAACATTAGACACAATGTCAATAGCTAACTCAGTCAATGTATACGCATCAGTCTAAAATAGCCAGACTAATATCACGCTCCATACTATACCATAGGATATGGCACATAGATTTTCTTGATTAACACATCAACTTATTGTAAAAACACCTGTGAAACTTATTCCCAGGCAAACTGCTTGTTTTTGCAGACAAATGCTACACACTTAGGAATTTTTATGACTTGTCTTCGTGAGAGTGGGAAGTGCCAAGATGGTGGCAGGTGGCTTCTCTTTTATCAGGCTATCATCAATGGAGTGAATAAATAGAGCTCACTGATTCTCTGATAGTGACAACTGGAGGGGCGTATTCGGTACAAACGGACGCACAGCTCTGAACCCAGTAGTCTGTTATTATTGATCTTCTGTGCAAGTCACAATTTTTCCATAATAAACACCCATGTTCAAGCATAAGGGTGTCCATCAGTGGACCTGGCACCAGGACACCCTAGGCCAGAGGTCATTGATTGAATTTGTAGTCATATCCCCTGGACTTTGGCTGCATATGTTGGACACTCAGGTGAATGGGGGGGGGGAGCTATCCAACTACCAACACCTCGTAGTGTGCTGGAAGAGGAGGAAACCTGACAGACTCAAAAGGCCCAAGCGTGTTGTGAGGGTATGCTGTGAACGTCTGTTGGAGGTCATGGTCAGGGAGATGTTCAACTCCAACCTTCGAGAGAGGTTCTCCCACATTCCAGTGGAGGCTGGAGACACGGGGTGTTGAGTTGGTCATGTTCTCTGTCTGTATTGTCAATACTGCAGCCCATAGCTGTGGGACCGGATTTGTTCATCACTCGGGGTGAAATCACAAAAGAGGTAAAAAAAAAAACACACGGTGGCAAGGCTTTGGGAGTGGACGAAATCTGCCCAGAGTACCTTATAGCACTGGATGTTGTCCGGCTGACTTGGCTTAGAAGCCTCTTCAACAGTGTCTTGGATGACAGCGCCCCTGGAATGGGAGACCGGGGTGGTGGTTCCCCTGTATAAGAAAGGGACCTAGAGGTTGTGTTTCAACAATAGGGATATTACACTCAGCCTCCCAGGAAAGGCCTGTGCATGTGTGCTGGTGAGAAAATTTTGGCTGATGTTCAAACCTCGGCTTCAGGAGGTGCAGTGTGGTTTTGATCCTGGCCATTAAACAGTGGACCCCTTCTACACTGTCTGAAGGGTGTTTGATGCTTCATGAGAGTCTGCTTGTGCTTTGTGAACATAGAGAAGGCATTCAACTGGGTCTGTCATGGTGCCTTGTGAGGGGCGGTTCAGGAGAAAGAATTTGAGGACCCTTTATTGGGGCCATCTGATATTTGTACAAGCAGAACAGGAGCCTGGTACGCATTGTTGGCGTACCAGGGGGAACTGAGTGGAGATTGATAGATATATCGGTGAAGCTGCTGCTATGATGCATTAGTACACTCACCTACACAGTCATGAAATCTGGGTGAGGTGCTCGTTCACCCGGTAGGGGCTCAGAGTACAGCCACATCGAAAGGAGTCAGCTGAGGTGGCTCTGACATGGAGGTTCCCTGGACACCTTCCTTGCAAGATGTGTTCCAGGCAAGCCTCACTGGGAGGAGGCACAGGGGACGACCCAGGACATGCTGGTCTGACCATGTCTCTTGGCTGGCCTTGGGCTTCTCCCAGCAGAGCTGGAGAAGGTGTTTGGGGTAGGGGAACTCTTCAAGTCTCTACTGAGACTACTGCCCCTGCTACCAGGTCCTGGATGAAGCGGGAAATTTCAAGTACAAGGAATTGAACATTTCCTCCTCCTCTCTAATTTTTCACCATTTACTGTCCTTTGTGCATTCATGTTCTCCTTCCCATATCTTGTATAGAAATTTCCAGCATTTAGCATCAGCTCTGTGTCAAAGTATCATTTTTCATAGGGATAGAGATTTGATGGACAGTTGATTTACTATGCTCAACTTATCATTTCAAGGAGGATTTCTGTCACGAGGCTGAAGATTATTTTTTATTGTCTGCACCACTGCTGAGTGGCTGTCACTCAAAAGAAGCCAGTATTATTTTTGGAACATCATTTTATCCCAACCACACAATGCTAGTCACACATTTTCATTATAAGAAACTCTCTTCGTTTGTTAGATTATCTTGAACAGGAGGACTTGCAAGAAACATGCATGCACACACACAGACACATGCACACACATAGTCACACATTGCTCCCATCCATCCAGGACTGACAGAGCTGTGCTCCTCTTTTCATCAATTATCTTCCCAGTCTTTAAAGCTAGAAGCATTTAATTTAGCTAAACAAATTAAAGACCAGTGTCCCTCTTACATGTGACAATTTTTTTGACCGTGAAGCATCAGGAGAGCAAACATTAGCTGCTGTCTAGCAAACAGCCAATTTCAGGTTTTATTAGAACTGTAACATTAGTTTCACAGAGATAAAAAAAAATCCATAGATAATGTTGAATAGTGCATAATGATGCACTCTCATGTGTTGGGGAACATTTAGATAATAGTACAGTATTAAACCTTTTTAGCAGCCTACCTTTCTAATCACATATTAAAAGATGTTTCACAAAGGAAATAATAAAAATATAAAAAAAATACAACAATGCGGCATAATATGAATAATGATCTCTTTCATTATTTGTACAATTATGGGGGATTATTTTAATGAACCATCAACAGTCTGAATCAGAAGAGTTTGTTAAGGAAAATTCATGTTTTTCAGCAGATTTTTAAAAGATGTCGATGAGTCTGCTAGGCTGATTTTGTTGAGCAAAGTTTAAAGGCTGTAACCCTCTCTGCTGGAAAATCTGTATTAACTGATCAGACTTCTTAACAAAAATATCAAGGCATCGGAGTGTTTTTAAAATTGCTCACCTGGATTGTCACAAACTTGTAGGCAAAACTTTATTAGAAAAACAGGTTCAGATTTTATCTTTGCAACCTGTGTGCAATTTTCTCAGATTTAGTTTTGCTATGATTTGATAACTTTGTACAATACTATATACAGATGTGTTTTTATAGATCAAAATCATTGAAAAGTCCGTTTAAGTCCAACACATTTATTGATCTAAACCAGACATGCCCAAAGTCGGTCCTTGAGGGCCGCCGTCCTGCAGGTTTCAGTGGTTTCCCACTTAAGCCCAGCTGATTTTACTTATAGCTGATTAAAAGGCTGTTGCTGAACTTCAATCATCAGAATCAGCTGTGCCAAAGCAGGTAAACCTCTAAAACCTGCAGGACAGCCGCCCTTGAGGACCGACTTTGGACATGCCTGATCCAAACCATGGTTTCTCAACAGGGGAGGTGCTGCCCCCTGTGAGCATTTTGGGACACTGGACGCGTGAGAGGGAATGGGGGCTCCATAATAACATGGCTAAAAAAAAGTTAATTTAAACTCCACATTTTAAAATTACATTGTTCAAAACTGCAGCCCAACTTCAAAAACACATTCTGCTGCTTCCACTACTGGATAAAAGGGAGTAAACCCTGACATCACTGCTCCTTGATCATGATTGAACAAGCAGAGCGGGTATCGTCTCCATTGTGACTAAGAAAAAAACCCCTCACAAAAGCAATAGTAGAACGCTGGGAAAAGAAAAGCAACTTTTGACAGTTGTCACCCAATTTTCACCGGCTGAAACTTAAATAACCAATAAAACATTGACAAGCAGAATAATGTAACCTCTTTTAATCATTTTAAAGCCGCATTCATAAATCTAACATGGCAGAAGGCAAGAACAAATGCCGGAGGAAAAAACAAATACAATGCAAATTGTATGAATTATCAGTTTATTCCATCACTCGCAAAATTACATCTGCCTATGTACCTGCTGTGTGAGCAGGTATTCTCGAAGCGAGGCAATAAAGCCTTAGTGGTTACAGAAGCATCTGTCAAAAAAAACATCCTGACAAGGCATCACAAGACTCTGCCTATTTCCAGTCACTCAGGGATCATTATAAAAGGCGCCCTACAATCAACAGCATGTTTCGTCGAAGCGTCAACCAGAGAGAGTGTGTGTGTTGGTGGCATCTTATAAGATAGCACTAATTATTGCAAAGGAAATTACTCTGCACTGTGAGGAAGTCTCTGGTTAGTAAAGGAGGCGATCTCCACCATCATGCAGCATGAACCGCTGCCAGTCACCAGGGCCATCCCACTCGGTAATGACAGTATGGCCCGACGGATATTGGAGATGTCAACTGACATTGAGGAACAGCTGTGCTCAAAGCTGCATTACTGTCCCTTCATTGTCCAGCTGGATGAGACCACCACAGCCGACAACACCATCCTCTTGATGGGTTATGTCCGTTATGTGTCTAGAAGGGACCTGGCAGAGGATTTTCTTTTTGGGGGATATCTGACCACAGACACACGAGAGGAAACCGCCTTTGCGCCGTGACTAAGTTCCTGTTTGAGAGAGACATCCCAATGTCGAACATCATTCCCTGTGCCATGGATGGAGCACTGCGGCATCACAACTTGGTGGCCAAAAAGTTGTCCCTGTCACTCCCTCAGTCCCTAGAAGTTGTGGTCAAGTTGATCAACTAAATAAAAGCACATGTGCTGAACGATAGGCTCTTCATATAGCTTTGTGAAGAAAACAATAAGGCTTTTAAGTCCCTGCTGTTCCATACAGAGGTGCTCTGCATGCCAAAGGGCAACTGCCTGGCCAGGCTGTGCATGATTTTCCCTTCAGTAATTGAATTTCTTGACCAGGCTGACACATACTTGTTGGCTCAGCTGTGATCCTGTTGCCAAGATATTTTTTTTTACCTTTTCCGACTTCCCTGAAATGCTGCCAACTGTAAGCCAGAAATCCAAAAGAGCCTCAGAATGAGGAGGTGGCACAATTCATGTTCCAGACCTCTGGTTGGCAAGGAATGTGGTTTTAACATATGCAGCAATTGCCCCCACTGCGGGAGAGGGTCCATCTCCTGCACCTGGCTTTTCCCATATTGTATCTGTAACTTCCCAGTGTCCAGATGTTAAAAAGCTGCAAGCAGCCTACCAAGCACAGGGCTCTCAGTAATAAAGTGCTTTTCATCCAAAATGTAGTGCTTCTTTACTTCCTCTTTCTGGGTCTGCGTCCCTCAGCGGCTCAGTCCTCAGTTATTTTTCCAAACTTTAATAAGCCCAGAGCAAACAGTTTTTTCTTTCCCCTCAGTCTTTTCAAAGCCCCGAGTGCATTGCTTGATACGTGAGCAATTCCTCTTTTTTAATAGGTTAATGGTGCATGTTGTTGAGGATCTCTGAATATATCAGTAAAATTTATTTTTAACAATTTCTATTGTAATTGTATTTTTCAACTTGGGTTAAAGGGGGGCGTTTGTTCGGAAAAGAATGAGAACCACTGATTTAAAACTTTCAATTTAAAGTCTAACTCATTGCATAAACATTGCTTTGATGCCATTTTCTGTCAGCAGTCACACTCATGTGAGCCCCTGACGGGGAGTAAAAAACATGTTCTATCTTTTTGTGTGGATTTATTGAGCATCTGAAGCAAGACATCCAAAAACAGATCTCTGCTGCAGAGGCTGGACACAGTGGGCAGACATTTACTTAGCTATGAGACAAAAAATATCAACAAGAACGCCCAAAATATATGTCTGCACTGAGTCATGGGATGTAATTGGCTGTCCATAGAGACACCCAAAACAGAGCCCTACTGACAGTGACTATAGTCCAATAAGACAGTAAATACGAGGGAGGAGCTTTCAAATATCTGGAACATAGAGAGGCACAAATTTAAGGTAGAATTATGTTTCTATCTCTACGGAAACATAAAATACATCTGGGTAGCTTTGAAAAGGCCCAAAATAACTTAATAGGCACAGTCAGAATTAATCTAAGAAAGTTTGTGTTTCACTGTAACACATTTTTTTTTTATTTTGTCATCAAAACATTAATTAGCACAACTGGGGTTTTTTGTTCTCATCACAGAAATTAAGAGTCAAGTTATTAACTCATACTGTGCAATCGAGTGTTTAATGGTTATATTAGTGGAAAATAGACAGCAGGATATTTTATAAACCCAAGCTTTCTGTGAAAATTACAGTGGAATCAGAATAGGAGAGAAAAAAAAGAAATAGGTCCTCTACAGGAACTTTAAAGAAACAATATTCCATGAGATATTACACAGCTTGTTCATAGTAGGTCACTCTTCAGCTAAAACTTCTTCTAGTGTTAACATCGGATTTCTGAAAATTATAAGCATTTTTATAAGTTAACATCAGCAAAAATTTGACTCAAGCCAATAAAGATGGGACGAAAATGATAGAAAAAAAAATCTAGAGCATAGTGGTGAATGAGACAAAGGAAAATAACAGATTTGCTTGATTTAGCAGTGCATGGTGAACTTACTCTGGCTATACTTCATTAAGTTCCCAGGAAGAGATTAGGTCACTAACTCTTGAGAAGTAAAAAGCTCAGGTTTAATTTATTTTTCTATCAGCTGCTCCGCTTAATGAAGGTAGCTAATTATTTTCAATCTTTATTACCAAAACATAGACAGAAAGGAAGGGATGTAACACTATATAATATTCTTAAGTTGGCTGGTTTGATATCTGCACCTTTTCAAAAAAGTCTCTCATATAATAGGGGTTCTGGTCACTGGTGGAGCTAGACTTTAAAACAGGGGTGGTAAGGTATTATTTGGGGGGTCAACATATGAAGGGTTCAGTTAGACTACAAGCAATAATTATTTTCCACAAAATGTATATTGATTAAACTGCAGTTGTTTATTATGAATATTATATTATGTACAATTATGCACTGTACAATGTATTATAAAATAAGTATACAGCAAAAATAGAAATAAAGAAGTACTCAATGTGCTCCTTGGACTAGTCAAATCAAGTAGCATTGAGGTAAATTTGGACCTGTCAAAACAAGTCAGTTCAGGCAGCATTGCACCAATAAATGTATACCACAAGAAGAAGAATAATAGAACAATAAAACAAATAAACATACAGCCCTTTAAACTATAGTTGACCCCTGCCCAGTGATAAGACAACACAAAGTTCACAAAAAACAATCAGAACAGCAAAATTCTGTGAGTCTGGTAAGATGAAGCAAAATGTTTCACAAAGTCTTCCATAATTAGGGAATATGCCCTCCTTGACTGAATACTGAGTTCGCCCAGGTGACTTAAAGGTATTGTGGAGGAGAAGACCCATCCTCTCCACTTAAAAAAAAGAGCGTACAAGAGCATGCACGAGCCCATTTCTGCTTGTGCACGCTCTGTTTAAAAGTTACTGTTCTCATGGCTCATACAAGCTTACAGCTTCTGAACCTCTGCCCTAAAGCCTAAATCCCTCAATCACTATATATAGTGGGGAGTATACAGTGAACTCAGTCAACTTACCGTTTGGGCAGATGATAACATCCCAGTTGTTCCAATGCGAGGTGCCTGCACCATCTTTGTTATTAGTCAGGTAATGGCAGCGGGCCCTTGTGACAGCAAATCCTATAATGCTTTGCCAGGAGAGCTCTCCACGGAAATCATTCCAGTATATATCTGGCTCTTCCGAGGCCTTTCTTTTTTTCTCATACTTTTTGTAGACCCTTTTTCTCTCCCCGCCCCCACCTCCGATCATCAGATCACCTTTCTGTCATGCTAATGCCGGCATACAGGCCCCAGCTAGTCAGGGTGAAACCAACAGTTAAGGAAGTCAGAGTGTAGTCTGAGGGGGCCATGGATAAACTCCAGGATTGTTTCGGAATCCTCTGACTGGAACTTGTTCAAATCTGCAGCAACTTATGACAACAAAACAAATATAGATGAGTATGCCATGACTGTGTAAGCCTACATCAACAAATGCATTGAGGACTTCAGCATCACAAAGAACAACACCACCCACGACAACCAACAACCCTGTATGAAGGGGGGGTTCAGAAATCGCTAAAAGCACATAACTCAGCTTTCAAGTCTGTTGACAGACAGGCTCTGAGAACAGTGCAAACCAACTTGAACAGTGCCATCAGATCAGCAAAGCAGAACCACAGCCAGAAGATCCAGGATCTCTTCCATTACGCAACACCACAAGGATGTGGCAAGGCATATGGGGGATTGCAGACTACAAAACACCCTACTTCTTGTAGATGCAGCTAATGCTGACTTCCTAAATAAACTAAACAACTTCTTTGGAAGGTTATAGGCACTAAACAGTACTCCAGCAGTGAACGCCATTCCATATCAGGGAGAGGAGGCACTCAACCTTGACACAGCTGAAGTTAAGAAAACTCCGAGGAGAGTTAACCCAACAAGGCCCCAGGCCTCTTCTTGTACACCCGCCGAGGTATGTTATGGCCTGGACGGGTGTACAAGGAGTGTGCAGGTCAGTTGGCTGGTGTCCTCACAGACATTTTTAACAGCCCATTGGACCAATCCATAGTGCCAGCATGCTTTAAGTCTGCCACCATCATTCCGGTCACAAAGAAATCTCAAGTCACCTCACTCAATCACTACCAGCCTGTCACACTGACTCCTATCATAATGAAGTGCTTGGTTAAAATAGTTAAAGAACATGTTGTCTCCGGTCTCCCACCAACTTTCAGTCTCCTCTGCTCTTCACCTGAGCCAAGCACACCTGGAGGAGAAGAACACCCACTTGTAGATGCTTTTCCTGGACTTCAGTTAATCTTTCAACACCATTATCCTACAGCATTTGATGGTAAAACTGGAACAGCTAGGCTTCAATACACCCCTCTGCAATTGGCTGCTAAACTTCCTCACAAACAGACCTCAGTCAGTCTGGGTCGGACAGAACACCTCTAATGTCATAACCCTAAGCACAGGCTCCCTTTAGTTCTGCATCCTGAGACCCCTGCTGTTCACCCTGAAGACACATAACTGCGTCCCTAGGTTCACCACTAATCCAACATGAAGTTTGCAGATGACACCGCGGTGCTGGGCTTCCTCAGAGACAACAAGGACCAGGACTACAGACTACACCACTTCACTGATCAAAAGGGCCCAAAAGCGCATATACTTCCTGCGGACCATAAGGAGAGCCCACCGGCCCTATCAATCCTCACAACCTTCTATAGAAGCACCATAGATACTGTTATGACCAGCTGTCTCACTGTATGGTGTGGAGGATGAAGTATTTACAATTGAACCTCCATAAAAGACATTTCATTCCTGTTCTGCGTGTCAAGCCCGTAACATTATAAGTGACCCCTCACACCACCACCATATGTTATTCTCCCTGCTTCACTCTGCGAAGAGGTTTTGCAGCATTCGATGCAGGTCCAGCCGATTCCGAAACAGATTCTTCCCCACCGCCATCAGACAGATGAACTGCTGAAAAAACTCTAAATCCTGTCACAGACTCTGGCACAATGACAACACCAAACCAAAACACTGCATAATTGAATAATATATGTTTAAAGGGGTCATAGAATAATTATATAGGGTATTTGGTGCTGGTCCTTAAGGTCTCTGAATGGGATGTGTAACATTGGTTTGGCTGAAAATGACATATTTGTTGTTCTATGCACCCTAATGGAAGCCTGGTTAAAAGCCCTAGAATGAAACAACAGGTTTTTTTCTTTTTATGGTATGCTCATGAATACTTAGATGAGCTGTGCGCTGATTAGTTTTCAACAAATTAAGCTGCTGAGTAAAGAGTATAGCAACAAGCACTGACTCACTGAAACATTGAAATTGTTGATATGGTAGGGTGACCAGACCTCCTCTTTTTCCCAGACATGTCTTACTTTTCCTACTGAAAAAAATCTCCTGGGGGAATTTCAAAATCATCCTGGATTTTGGTCGGCTACAGTGCAGCACATAGTCGAAACACACAGCAAACTCGAACTGAGCCGTAAGCTCCATAGCTGGTCCGGGAACCCTGGCGGAGGGTTGCAGGGAGCCAGCGGGGGACGGACCTCCCAAACACGACCTGGCGACGGTAGCCTGGACACCGGCGGCCCCGTGCTTCCCCCCACCTGTTTTACTGGCTCCCAGCCCCCCTCCTCCATCAGAGGTCAGGCAGCCTAATGGCTCCCCGGTCCTAACAGCCCCTCATTTCAGTAAAAGTTTATTAAATCATGCTTTGAACTGTCAAATATTTTCTAAACTGTGTTAGGTAAATGCTTAGAGCAAATGATTGCAGGGATCTTCTGAAAGACAAAAATAGTCCATGCCTGTCAAGTCTTCTGATCCTTGGGAAGACTTTGAAAAATTTCCCCTTTCTCTGTGCAGCCTGGAATGCTGCATTTACACCCGTGGCCCTGGCTGATTTTCAATAGAGAAAATGTTTTGTAATTTGTTTACTGTAGAAGTAAACCCAACTGTAGGCCAAACAGCTAAACTGGTGTCTTACATCTACCTCTATTCATGTTCTCGGGCCAGTGAACCAGTGGGCTGGTCTGTATCTGTATTTCGGGGCATGACAAAAGTACAGGTAAGAACCAAATAAGGCACCATCCACCTGTTTTCCGTCAACTCTGGGCTTCATTTGGATTCGCCTGTTTTACGGTGGAAGTTTGGAATTGTGAGATTTTGCAGAGAAACGAGGTGTCCATGAGGTTTGAACTTCTCTGTACGTCCATTTCACTGAATGAACCATTGTTATTCGTCTAGGATAATGTAAAGTTGGTTTTGCATTCTATGGTCCCTTTAATGCTCTGAAATTCCATATCAATGTGTTATTTTTTTTCTTACACACTGTTTACATTTGATCACTGCTGAACTTTACAGAATGGAAATGTCATGAAAGCTGTCCAAAATGAGATTTCCTTTTGTACAAACTCTGTGCATACAAAATGACAAATGTTGTGTAAGTTTTAATTCCCACTAAAACAGCACTTTGTTTAATTTAGTACCAATAAATGTACATACCAGCAAGGGAAATGCTTTTCATTGATTCTGTGTGCTGCTGTCATGTTGTGTTTTGGAGACGTTTGGAGCACAAAGGAACTGCATTTTAGCTTAACAGTGTTAAAGTGTATTAGAAGTGCATTGCGTGCATTCAAGCCGCTCAGAAATGTGACTGTTTTCTTAGCAAATGCTCATAAAATAAAAAAAAGGGTTAATGTTTTCAGCGGGGCGGCAACAGGGGTGGCAAGGATTTTTTCTGGGTTGGCAATAAGACCCCAACTATCCCTCTGGCTCCACCACTGGTTCTGGTGATTTTAGAACGCCTTCCTAACATGACAGAAAGAACAGAAGTAATAATTTCAGGATTTCTTTTAATAGAGGTCGTAATTTTGCTGTTCTCTCACATTCAGCATTTAATCTTTCCCTATTCTGGTAAGCTACCATTTAAAGGGTAATATCTAAAACATTAAACATTAAGAGACCATGGGGCTGAGGTAAAAACTTTTAATGCCTAAAAATGTTGCACTTAGCCATCAAACTGTTGATTTTATTATTTCAAGGGTAGCAGATTGAGCCATCACTGTTTTCCTAGACTAGAGACAAAGTGCTCCAACATAACAATAATATACTTTATGTTCTGCATTCCACCCATTAGCCTCAGGGAGCAGTGAGCAGCTTGCTGCTCTGGGATGTATTGGGGGACCTAGAGAGGCTTTCAAACCAGCTACTTGCATGAAATAAAGCCGATTTTGATAAGTAAATGAGCACAATGCTATATCAACAAATTTGTAGTTTGGATCTTACTTAGATTAAACATGTTTAAAAACAAAACAAACAAAAAAATCTCCTGCTAATAGATAAAGTTAAAGTTTGTTAATTTCCATTTTTTCTTTTGAGGCCATAAAAGGTGTTAATCTATGAAACGCTCCTCCTCCCTGTTTCTCCCCGGTGTCTTCTAGTTGCATCATGCGGATCTGATCCCCCTGCTAAAAGTTTCATGACGCAACTTTGCTGTAAAACAGCTTGAAAGTTGAAGTGTGTCTTGTCAATGTGGTAATCAGAGAGAAAAGTAGGTGGAAGTTGATCAGAACAGATGGTGTCTCTGTCATCAGTGGGACCTTTCTACTTCCAACCAATGACTAGCTTCCTGAGTAGTGCCACTTTTAAATAGATTCTAGATTTGGACTCATGTACTCGAAATGCCAAGTTTAAACATACCACCTACTCATGAGATGATTCAGTTACAAAAATAACCATCTTCATATATGAACACTTTTTTATTTCCTTCACTATTTTAGAGGTTTCTGTTCTTATTTTGTCTGAATGAAGTTTAATCTAAGTACTACAGATGAAGAAATTTATGTTTATTTTATTATTAAACTGTAGCTCAACTGAAGATCTTGGAGCACCTCCAATATCTAACTGCCTACCCCCAACATCACTTTTAATATTGCAGTGTAAGAGATAATATAAGAAAAAAGTAAACTTTTAAATAAATGGGGGCTAGAGTGTTAGTCAGATCCAAATTCCAGATTTTATTTGCACTGAGGCCATGAGAATATCATAAGTGACTTTTGCCAGAGCTTTTTTCAGTGTTATGATGAGCTCTAAAACCAGACTGACACTCTTTAAAAAGTGGTCACAAACCTGTTTGTAAATTATTTTCTCAAGAATTTTAAATAACAAAGAAAGATTGGATATAGGCCTATAATAATATAATAATATAATAATTGATCAAGTCATTTGGGTCAAGAGACTGTTTCTTTAGTAAATGTTAAATTACAGGTACTTTAAAAGTCTTTGTCCAATATCCCTCTAACATAGATTAATCACATCTAAAATGGAGGAGTTGAAAATACTTCCTTAAATACCCTGGTTGGAACTGGATGTAACATACAAGTTAAAGGCTTAGATCAAAATAATAGTTTTGCTATCTGACCCATTCACACCTTCAGTCTTGCCTTCCTCCCCCCTCATAGTCACTTAAATGGAGGTAAGAGGCCAGCTGATTAGGCTTTAACAGAGGAAAACCTTCACTGCATGAAAAGTGAGATTTTCGTCCCCGTAAACCCCC
>NW_015151415.1:274763-276000 GCF_000732505.1 Cyprinodon variegatus
AACAGGAAGAAACCTCCAGCAGAACCAGGCTCAGTGTGAGCGGCCATCTGCTGAGGCCGACTGGGGTTCAAGGAGATGGAAGCAGAGACACAAAAAGCAGCTGTCAAAGGCGGCTCCGTCCAGGAAACACACAGCAAGGCAGACGAGCTCCGAGCCAGCTCCCACGTCAGAGGATGAAGAGAGCACATCCACCCAGTCACAGGACCACACTGGAAAACAGGCCGATCTCCAACATCTTTAAACAAGCGTGTTGATGGAAGCAGCACAGCTGATCTTTCTTTCCAGGATGACGTCATAGCCAAACAGGAACAGATGAGGCGAAGCTACTCTGAGGAAAAGCAGAGAGAGCAGAATGTTAGAGATTGAACTAACAGATTCTGTAGAAAAGGAGAATAGAGAAAGAATGAAGCAGAATGATGAAATGGGGGTCCCTATGTCCTCAAGAAGTCTAAGCCTATTGTCAAGTTAAAACAGCAAATGGTGTATTTGTGTGAGTGCAATACCTTCTCCACCCAACTGGTACGTGCCTCACAGAAATCAAGCGCACCCATCTCTCTCACTCAGGCCTTCAGGAACTTAGAAAGTAACTCAACACACCTGTGTTTTGAGCAATCTCTACAGACAAAGACCTCATCTTCAAGCTCCTGCAGAGACACCACTGCTAGGAAATGAACTTTAAAACATTAAACCTGCATTCAGAGGACCTAGCAGGCCTTACAAAAATGGATGTATGCATTTGGAATTAACTTTATTTTGCTTATTTATTGATAACTTAAAAGTAAAAAACATTGACTGGAAACTTATTAATTCATTGTGTTTTGTTTTGTTTATTTGTAGGTTTTCAATCTGCTTGGTTGTCTTGTCTTTGAAAGTGAAGTGATTTAAAGAAAAAAAAAGAGAAAAGAGAAATAAAAAGATGAAACTAAGATGAGTTGATCCTGAGTCTCTTTGATGGGAGCAAGCCCTTTTCAAGTTTGGTCAGAAGGCAAGGTGGTTTGTAGAGGCCAAAAACTTGACAGTTGAAAACCAGTTGAAAACCACTTGGAAGCCGATTGGAAACCAATTGGAAACCAACTGAAGACCTGATGACGGTGAAGTCCTGACAAAAGGGCTTTGACGAATCAACTCAAGGAGGACATCAGGTCATCTCATCTGTACAATCCACAATGGCTAAAGAAATGTTTGGAAAGTCACTGAAACAATTGAAGCTGGATCGCACCATGGCAAAATCTTCCTT
>NW_015151415.1:277440-278371 GCF_000732505.1 Cyprinodon variegatus
CAATTGAAGCTGGATCGCACCATGGCAAAATCTTCCTTCACCAAGCAAGCAAACTTCCTGAGCAGAAAAGCTTCCAACATGACAGAGATGGAACTGCGAGAGGAATTCAAAAAGCTAACATCTGATGCCAGACATGTAAGTGATTCAAATGATGATTACAAAGCTGGACTATTAGCAGAGATGGAAGTTGAAGCTGGTGAACTTGATAAACGGCAAGAAGCTGATTTGGAAAAGACTATTGATGACTGTGAATCAAAATTAGAAGAAGTCAAAAAAATTGTTCAGTCTAATTTGTGGAACAAATATGGTCAAGATGAGCTCTATACTGCAATCCAAGAGGCAGAAAAGGCATGTAATGATGCTTCTGACATAAAAGTTTTAACTGTGAACAAAAGTGCATATGAAGTCCAACTGTCCTTTGTGGAGAATGTGATCCAGGAATCTATTAAACGTTTTGTGACCTGGGAAATATGGATTCCTGTAGAAGAGAGGGACAATATTGAAGACAGAATAAAACAGATTAAATTGATGAAAAATAAACTTCAAGCAAGAAAATCACAGTTTGCCATAGCACAAATGATCGCAGAGGAGAAGACTAAATCAGATACTGCTCAATCAGACCTTACATCTTTACCTATACTAGCTCCACCCGCACCCATTGTAAAGATCAGGCCCCTTTGTCTACCAAAATTTCATGGCTGTAAAAGAAACTTTCACAGATGGAGAAAAGACTGGGAAAGTCTGCAGAAGCAGGGAGAACCAAGTGGCTCAGTGGAAGTGAAAAAGTTTCAGTTGTTGGATAGTGTAGATGAAAGGATCTGTAGTGAATTACACCTGTCTGCTTATGATACTGCTGCAGATATGTTCCGAGTGATGGAAAATAGGTATGGCGACAAGTCAAGCATTGCTTTAGAAATTATTGAAGAGCTTG
>NW_015151415.1:281986-285721 GCF_000732505.1 Cyprinodon variegatus
CTGTCCTGGCTGATCTTTATTTGTTTTTGGACCATCTAAACAAAGAGCAAATTCAACAGGAAGCTTTGAAACATGGAACTGAATGGAGCTGGAAAATACATCCTGCAGACTCCCCCCATAGGAATGGGGCAGCAGAAGCAGCTGTAAAGATAGTCAAGCAAGCATTGCACAATCTAGGATCAGATGGAGTTTTTACATGGAGTGAATTTCAAACATTCCTGGATATGGCAGCTAATCTGGCTAATGAAAGGCCAATAGATGCAAGAACTCAAAGTCGAGAAGATTGCATAAGCTACATCACCCCAAACTCTCTGCTGCTTGGAAGAACTGATCCAAAGAGTGATAACTGTGGATTTGACTTTAAAAGTTATCCACTCAAGAGATTAAGGTTCATTCAAACAGAAGTGGACAGATTCTGGAGAAAATGGTGTCAACTAGCTAGACCAAATTTGTTTGTCAGAAGTAAATGGCATTAAAAGAAGCGAAATGTTGCTGTCGGAGACATTATTTGGCTTTCAGACCAAAATGCTTTGAGAGGTCAGTACAAACTTGGCAGAGTGATTAGTGTAAAAAGTGACGGAAAGGGGACGGTAAGAGATGTGCATGTTCGTACTTATCCAAGTTACCCCGTACCACTTGTGTAAGTTGGAGGACAAACGAGGAACACGAGGAAGGAACTTCAAATGAAGATACCCTCAACAATACTACACAGAGACGTAAGGCGCATTGTTGTATTATTGCCAATAGAAGAACAAGGAAAACCCTGCCGGGACAAGATCTAGTGAAGAGAAAGAGGTGTGACCTCCTTAGGTTCAAAGACCAGGAGCTCAAGTGGGAGGTGTTGTGGTGGCTTTCAATGGTAGAATGTCAAAAATCAGGACACCTTCAGTCGATCATCTGATTGCCCCAGGACGGGAGAAGAAGCATTTATTTTATAGATCAAATTGACATGCTGTCCTCAGTAGACGTAACACAGCGCTGAACATCTGAACAGAATATATCTGTCTTTTCTCTCTTGCAAGTTCTCGNTAATCTAGCAAACAAAGTAACAATGCACATGATGTATAAAGAATAAAGCTAATAACAGCCAGACCACCACGGCGCCCTGTGCTGCGTGCTTTCTGTAGGTAGCAGTAGCCAGGAGGGCAGGTCTCATTTAATGCAGCAAAAACATTTTCTTGGTGCCAGGTTTCTGTGAGGCACATCAGATCCACACACCTATCCAGAATGGGGTCGTGTAAGAGGCAAAATTTATTTGTAATGGATTGTGCATTAAACAGTTCAATGTTGATGGAAGGTGGAGCAGTGAGTCTCTGTATTGGCCAGAGCACACTAAAATCCACTCCTTGTTTTCCATCCCGTTCGGTGCGCAGTGTTGCTGTGGAAACTCCACCTTTATTAGTCAATTCAGGGGCAGTGCCCTGATGAAGTGTTGGAGATGCGACGATGGAGTGGTGCAGATGTTGAGTTTCTTCATTGGGTGATGGAATATATCAACATCATGCCTGTAATAGAAGGTGGTTTGTTAGCCATTAGCTATGGCTGTGATGCACAGCATAGTCCATCGGACACAGTAAGCGAGCTCCAGTGACTTTGTGAGGAGATCTCACTAACTTTAGTAGCGACTTTGGGTGAAAATCTCCTGATGGCAGGCAGTGATGGATGAACGCGAGAAACTTCAAGCAATGGTGAACTGGTATGTAGACATTCGCTGGGTCAGCAGAATCCACACATAAAATCTTTGGTATATATGTTTTGGATGTAATACTGGTCTCAATGTGTTACTTGATTAGGGTTTTGAACAGTCTGATGGCAGTAGGGAAAAAGCTGTTGCAGAAACTGCTTGACCTGCATTGAATGCTGTGAAGCCTCTTCCTAGACGGCAGCAGGGAGAACAGTCCATGGTGGGGCGCGCGGGGGTGGTTGGTAAGGAGTCGCTGATGATGTTACGGTAAATAAGGGTTAGAATAAATGGTTAACAGTCCTTTAGGGCTTTGTATTTTGTCTTGAGGAACTTAAATGTTACCTTGTCTTTTGAGAAGTTTAATTTTGTGATTACTTTTTTCTTTTTTTTCAATTAGGTATTGTATTGTAATGAAAAGTAACAACACATGATGAAGTATTTAGTCATATTTTTCATATAAAATGACTGTCCTGTTAAAGCTTTGCGCAGTCCAGTTGTGTATTTATGCTAATCAGTGGGGTTTTAAATAAGACATAGTTGTCCCTTTAAAGTCCACATAATGCTTCTTGTTCTCATAAACCATATAGTTTTATGTCCATATAAGCCACCATGTTTCCAGGTTGCTGTACAATAATGCTGTGTAGCTTTTATCTAAAAGCTATGGCGAGCTAAACGTTTTTTGCAGTATTCTAAGCAACCACCCAGTGTTCTATGGGCTTGGGAAAGGGTAGTCCAGCTAAACCAAAATGTCCAAGTATGTGTGTTCGTGTGTATATGTGTTATGGCATAGACATCAGATTAATAGACCTAATTAAAATATCATGAATGCTGAACTAGTCAAGGCTGCTGCTGGGATAGCCAAAACAAGATTATTCAACGGAAAAGATGTGCCACTACCATGTAGAACTTTAGTATTCTCTTTATCTACTTCGCTAGTTTGTGAATCATATTTTTTCTACAGTACTAGCCCTAACAATGTGCATATGTAGCTGTCAATGCTTTGCATACAGCTTGGTGTTTTTGAAGAAACATTTTAAATATTTGCTAATAACATGATCCGGTGTTATGAAACTTTGTCCTATTCATCTTCTACAATCCACAACACTCTATAAAATCAAACTCAACTTATGGGAATTAAATAGAAATGGCTTAATTATTAACCCATCTGTTGGGAGATATGTGATTAACCTAAGTGCTAGGAGCAGAGCAGCTGAATGTAAAGCAGGTTCAGGACCTTGGTTAAACCATCCAAAGAAACATGCAGTGTTTTCAAAAAAGGAACATGGAGTAAAAGGAAGAACTTATGAGATGATCATGGGATTGATTGTTAATGTGGAGGGGTGGCGACAGTGACACAAATTGTATGAGGTTGGTATTGACGATATAAATATTTCTGCTACATTTGCTCATGCAGTTTTAATGTTCATGTTTTTTTTCTCTTCGGTAAACTTTAATGAATAAATCTGTTGGGTAGATGGGTACAGCCTTGCGCACTCTCAACCTGCAAATTACCTGGACTCCTCTAACTCCACTAACTCCTCTGTCCCCCTCTGCAGTGAACCCACTCGTGACCAGTCCTGGATCTGATAACTCTGTGTGCTTTTCAGAACCCACTCGTGACCAGACGAGTTCCCCTTTGGATCTGTTCATTTATTGTGTTCAAACATTTCAATAAACATTTGTACTTTTCTCCTGCCTCTGAGTGTTCTGCATGTGGGTTAGGCACCTTAAGCCAAACATGACAGAACACTCTGGCCAACAAACTAACCCAGCGGAATCACTCAGGAGGATGTTGGAGCAACAGCAAACTCTGATTCAGAGAAACGACACTGCCCTCCGTGAGTTAAACACACGTCATGACCAAACAAATCGCTCTTTACAGGAAATAGCCGGCTATCTCAGGGGCGCAGATAGGTTTTTGAAACTGTGGGGGACAGTTACTATAGGGCTTGGTCATCGAGACGTAAGCACTTTGCGTCGCCGCCATGTTGAATGTGTCTTTTACCGCAGCTCAGACTACTGCCTATGACTACCGGGTACTGTACTCCCTC
>NW_015151415.1:289198-290741 GCF_000732505.1 Cyprinodon variegatus
GAATTCCGCCCTGCACTTCCGTAAAAGTTTTTTGGCAATCCAAGTAAGTGTAAGGGATTTTTGTTCTAGTGTAAACTAATTTTTGAGCATTCGCCGTCAAGTTTCCCTAATGACAAGAGGAAGATAGCGTTTATTCTGTCTCAGTTATCCGGAAAAGCCCTTGAATGGGCATTTTATCAGGAAGTAGTAGGAGTTCATGCAAGTATTTAACCAAGACACTGATAAGTCCACATAATCTTGTGGTCTTTTGGAATTTAAACAAGGAAATAGATCTGTAGCCGAATTTTCAATTGACTTCCGGGTTAAAGCAGCTGCTTCCGGATGGAATGAATCTGCGCTCAAAAGCGCTTATTTCCATGCTCTGGACGAATCTATTAAGGACGAGCTGGCCACTCTCGATGAGCAAGCAACTTTGGAATAGCTCATAAGGTTAACAATCCGCTTGGATAACAGACTGCGAGCCAGATTCAAGTCTAGATTTGTTTTTTCTGTTTCTGCCCCAGCAGCTAAGACTAATGACACTTCTTATCCCTCAGTGTCCTCTGAGGCTGAGTCCAGATCTAAGAGCCGAAATCCACCTGTATCTGTTCCTGTATCAAAGACTCATTACGTCTCTCCCTCCACAGAATCCTCAGAAGTAGAGCCTATGCAGATCGGTCATACCAGGCTCACAACCGAGGAGAGGCAAAGGAGATTTAAGGGGAACCTTTGTATGTACTGTGGAGAACCTGGTCACTTTGTTTCAACCTGCCCAGCTAAGGTAAAACCCGGGGTCCGCCAGAGGAAATGAGGAGTCTGGCGGACCATCTTCAAACTGAGAAATCTCCTCGCCTGCTGTTACCTGCAACTCTGTTTCTCACGGATCAATCCCTCACGCTTTCTGCTTTGATAGACTCTGGATGTGAGAAAAATCTAATAGACTCTAGTCTGGTTCAACAATTGAACATAGAGACCACCCCATTGAATAAACCTCTGAGAGTCTCGGCCCTCGACGGTAAAAGATTACCTCAGGTCACACACCAAACTAAGCCGCTCGAACTGTTAATCTCTGGTAATCACAGAGAGACAATATCCTTTTTCGTTTTTTCCATCAGCCAGCTCATCCATAGTCCTTGGTTATGAGTGGCTTCAACATCATAATCCACCCATCAATTGGTCCAAGAGACTTGTTGAATCCTGGTCTGCATCCTGCCATGTTTCCTGTCTCCGCTCTGCCGCTCCTTCGACTCAGTCTCCTTCGACTAGTACCTCCTGACTACCACGACGTGGCACCAGTCTTCAGTAAGGTCAGTGCACTTTCTCTTCCCCCACATAGACCTTATGACTGTGCTATTGATCTTTTACCAGGGGCTCCCCTCCCTAACAGTCGACTCTATAATATCTCCAAGCCCGAGAGGGAAACCATGGAAAAGTATATTAATGAGTCCTTAGCCGCCGGTATTATTCGGCCTTCTTCATCTCCTCTCGGGGCCGGTTTCTTCTTTGTGGGTAAAAAGGATGGATCTCTGCGACCTTGTATTGATTACAGAGGTCTGAATCAAAT
>NW_015151415.1:292882-294712 GCF_000732505.1 Cyprinodon variegatus
TTTGGCTGAAAAAGGGGGGGCTGGTCAAGGGGATGAGCGGTTATTCAGCAAAGGTGCATTTTCTTGTCTGGTCATCCTATCAGGATGAAATATGGACACTGCTTCCCAATGTCCAAAAAGTATGATCATGGCATATGGCACAACAAAGCAGTTCATATTGGAGGTGGATGCATCTGATTCTGGGGTGGGGGCAGTCTTGTCCCAAGTATCTGATTCTGACCAAAGAGCTCATCCATGCGCATTTTTCTCCCGCAGACTTTCGTGGACATCTGCCCGCAGACTTTCGCCCACAGAGCAAAATTATGACGTCGGAGACAGAGAACTCCTAGCAATCAACCTGGCTCTGGAAGAGTGTCGGCATTGGCTGGAGGGCGCAGAGCATCCCGTTCTGGTATGGACAGATCACAAAAACCTATCATACATTCAATCTGCTAACAGATCCAATCCCCGTCAGTCCCATTGGTCACTATTTATCTCAAGATTCAACCTGATTATCTCCTACCAGCCTGGCTCCAAGAACATCAAACCCGACTCTCTTTCACGCCTGTATTCTTCTGATAAAACCTGAAACTCCGGACTCAATTCTCCCTGCCAGCTGCACGGTGGCTACTGTCTCCTGGGAAATTTCTGATCTAATAAAATTGGCCCAAGCTTCTGAACCCGACCCAGGTAACGGTCCAGCCAACAAAACCTATGTTCCCTCTTCTGTCAGGTCCCGTCTCATCCACTGGATGCATTCAGCTAAGTTTTCAGCACACCCCGGCATAAGTAGAACCATTGCCCTGATCTCTCGCCGTTTCTGGTGGCCATCCCTTTACAAGGATACAAAGGAGTATGTCCTAGCCTGTCCCATCTGCGCTCGAAATAAACCTTCACACCAACCCCCCTCTGGTCTTCTTCACCCGCTACCTGTTCCATCTCGCCCCTGGTCCAACATCGCTGTGGATTTTTTGACCGGTTTGCCCGCATCTAGAGGTATGACCACCATCCTCACTATAATAGACCGATTCTCAAAAGCCTGCCATCTTGTTCCCCTCAGGAAACTCCCGACTGCCTTCCAAACAGCGCAACTTCTCGTCAAACATGTTTTCAAGCTCCATGGTATCCCCCAGGAAATTTTGTCGGACAGAGGGCCTCAATTCACCGCACAGGTCTGTAAACACTTCTGTTCTGCTCTTGACACTAACTTCTCTCTAACATCAGGTTATCATCCACAATCCAACCGTCAAACAGAATGTCTAAATCAGGAACTAGAATCAACCCTCTGATGCTTCACTTCAACCAATCCGATCTACTGGAGCCAATACCTTCACTGGGTAGAGTACGCACACAACTCCCACACATCTTCTGCAACCGGTCTGTCCCCTTTTGAAATCTCCCTAGGTTATCAGCCACCCTTGTTACTCGCTGATGAAAAGGAAATTTCCATTCCATCTGTTCAGCACCACATCCGCGGTTGTCATAAGATCTGGAAAGACACCATTGCCGCTCTGAACCGGACATCTGCCCAAAATTGTCATGATGGGTTTACTGAGAGGCCCAAGATGCAGAACACAATGGACTCAGGGGAAAGGTTAACAAGTTTATTGTTACACAAGGACGTAGTAAATGTACAGTTTGCTGGTTCAGGCCTGGGGACTGGTTCACTGGAGTCTGTGAGGGAGACAGTTCAGTTAGCGTTGGCTTGGTTGGAATTGATCTTGAGAGTTTCTGGTTAGTACCTTGAGATGCGTAGAAGAGACTTTGGTAGAGGAACTGTTGGGTCCGGAGATGGTTTGGTTCAGCAGAGTCCGATAACTGTTTCAGCGTCTTACTTCTAGTGAGGTTGTT
>NW_015151415.1:295046-301649 GCF_000732505.1 Cyprinodon variegatus
AGCCACCCTTGTTACTCGCTGATGAAAAGGAAATTTCCATTCCATCTGTTCAGCACCACATCTGCCGTTGTCATAAGATCTGGAAAGACACCATTGCCGCTCTGAACCGGACATCTGCCCAAAATAAAAAATATGCTGACCGCAAATGGCGTCCTGCTCCCACCTATACACCCAGACAACAGGTTTGGCTCTCCACACGTGACATCCCTCTCAAATCCATCTCCCGTATACTCTCTCCCAGGTTCATCGGTCCGTACAAGATCGACTCAGTCATCAACCCATCTGCCGTCCGCCTGCATCTGCCATCCTCACTCCGGATCAATCCAACATTCCATGTCTCTCAGATGTGCCCTCCGTCCGACTCCCCTTCACCCACCCGGGACATTGATGGTCACCCTGCTTTCACCGTCCGCTGGATCGTAGACTCCCATCGCGGGGGCCGCGGCAGGCAGTACCTGGTCGACTGGTAGGGCTACGGTCCAGAGGATCGCACTTGGGTTCCTGGATCTTTCATTCTTGACGCTACCTTGATTAAAGAATACGGTGAGTCTCTGCCATCTACTTCGCTTGGACCGCCAGGAGGCGGTCATTGAGGGAGGGTACTGTTGGGATCTGGAGGTCTGTCCACTTTCTCCACCAGAGGGCGTACGAGATCTCCTGGAGCCGGAGCTGATTGCACCACCTGTCCCTCATCTGCTCATCATGAAATCCGTATTTAAGGAGGCAGAGGACTTCTCTCAAGCGCCAGAGTGTTTGCCAGTAACGGTTAGCAAGCCTGAGCCAACCAGCCTGTCTGAACCTCTGACTTCCTGGTAACCTGAACCCGAACCTGATCTGTTCTCTCTTCTCTGCTTCCTAGATTGAACCTGCCTGAAACCTGGAAACCCAGAAGAGTTATCTGCCTGTCCGTTCTCTGAAGAACCCTGGAAGATTATTCCTGTCAAAGTTCTGCCTGCCCGCTCTCAGAAGATTCTGGAAGGAAACTCAGATCTGTTATCTGCCAACACTCAAATTAAGCTCTGCCTCTGCCTAGCCCTCAGCCTGCAGACAGCCTCTGGACCCTCAAGGTTCCCCCCCTCTGCCGCTCAGCTCTACTCCAGAATAGGTACAGCCTTGCTCACTCTCAACCTGCAAATTACCTGGACCTCCACTAACTCCTCTGTCCCCCTCTGCAGTGAACCCACTCGTGACCAGCCCTGGATCTGATAACTCTGTGTGCTTTTCAGAACCCACTCGTGACCAGACGAGTTCCCCTTTGGATCTGTTCATTTATTGTGTTCAAATATTTCAATAAACCTTTGTACTTTTCTCCTGCCTCTGAGTGTTCTTCATGTGGGTTAGGCACCTTAAGCCAAACATGACAAAACCCACTGTTTATGTTTAATCATTGTTTCGTCTACACTTTATAATTAGGCCCATTACCTAGGCTGGAGAAGTCTCTAGTGGTCAAAATCAACTAATTACTTTTTGGTTTAGTATCAAGGTACTGGAGTTTTAGATATGAAAGAATTAATAGTTCTGCTCCACTTCAGAGATAATTGCACAGAAAGCAGGTTAAATCTTTTATCTCTCTTCTATTATATATTAATTTATCCTATTTACTCACTATAAAAGTTTTCCCTCAGTCTGTTTCTCTCTCAAGGCCACACCATTCTCTGCAGGCTGGTGTTTGTAGACCAGCCATAGCTTCTTCCCATAACAAATCAGGTTCTTTCTCAAGGTTTATTCATAACATGTTACTGTTTAATCAAAGTTTCTGTAATTTGTTATGACTCTGACTGCTTTCCATTGTTGTAAGTAAGGAGGAAGGAACACTGTCTAGATTAAAACAGAGCAGAATGCTGTGCCATAAGGGCTGTATGATGATATGAATAGTTGAATACTTTTTTCCAATGACAATCTCTCATGGTGGCTTCACCTCGTCTGTTCCTGTTTGGCTGTGACACCATACTGGTGAGAAGTGTCGGCTGTGCTGCTGCCATCAACACCTTTGTTTATAGATGTTAGAGATCGGCCTGTTTTTTAGTGTAGACCTGTTTCTCTGACTGTGACTGGCTGGATGTGCTCTCTTCATCCTCTGACATGGGAGCTGGCTCGGAGCTCACTGCCTGGCTGTGTGTTTCCTGGACAGGGTCGTCTTTTACAGCTGCCTTTTTGTATCTCTGCTTCTGTCTCCTTGAACCCCAGTCAGCCTCAGCAGATGGCCGCTCACACTGAGCCTGGTTCTGCTGGAGGTTCCTTCCTGTTAAAAGGGAGGTTTTTTATGTTTGTTGTGTTTTTCGACTGTGGCGGAAATCAGAGTATGCACACAAGCTTGAGGAGAACATGCAAATTCCATGCAGAGGCACCCAATGTCAGGTTTTGTGGATGTTTGAAGGAGACCCAAAGCAGAGATGGCAGCTCAGGTGGCAAGTTTAATATCCACAGCGTGTCAACAGAAGCAAAAATCCACAAACAACATAAAGAAAAACTAAAATCCACGAGACATCAGGGAAAACAGACATGAGGAGCCAGGAGATGACAAGGAACCAGCAAAGAGTGACTGAACAGAAGAAGTATATATGGGAGACAGAAACAACGAGAGGACTAATTGGCAGACGGGTAACAGGTGTGTAAAGTAGAATCTAGAAGGGACCTATGGGAAAGAGACTAACACAAGAGGGCAAACAAAAAATACATAAGGAACTCAAATACAACCAAAAGCAACTAGAAATAAAAGAAAATGGGAATGAAACCAATGAAAATTTAAAGAAAAAACTTAAACAGAACCAAAGCCATGACAGCCGAGGCCATGTTTCAAACACAAGACCTTCTTGCTACACTTGTATTCAATTGTTTTAATTTGAATGGTATTTATATATTAATGCAGTTTACTAAATGCATATTTTCCAGTCGTTAATGAGAAGAACCTGTAACTTCAACTGCAGTAGTCAAAGCAAAGTAACAAGGATTTGAAGATGATTAGCATCCTTTACCTTTTTCACTTCTTTTTCCTTCCATTTTTCTCCCTTTATTATTCTTTCAATTCCTGCCTTTCTAACTGTTGAAGCTACCAGCTGTTCGTGAACAGGAATGAGACAGTCACAGCCGCTAATGCAGAATATCAGCATTCACATTAATAATGCAGGTTTTACACAGGGCATGAATTAATTTGGTGTGGATGGGATACAAAGCCTTGTGGCAGCTACATCAGTGCATTTATTAGAGACAGCATAAATCTAAATAATACAATTGATAATAACCCCTTAACAAACATTGATTCAGTTTTTATTTCAAAATATCCATCTAACACAACTGCAATTAGTTTTATAAGTGTGAGTGCACCAACATCCAGCCTGAATATGAAGCATTCAGATTTAGGAGAGCAGGTATCAATCCAAGCGGCCATTAAAGAGCTCCATGTCTCACCTTTTCTCTTAACTCATATCATCCTGCTGTCATTCTCCTGCCAACCTGTCACCATCTATCCCTGCAGAGCAAGGCAAACTGAGAGAAACTGTTGGATTTCTGTACGCCTGTCTACTGGTACCTCCCTCTGCGGTTGTACAGTCGCTGGTAATTATCCTGTCATGACACAGCAATTAGGCAGAGGTATTTAAAACCAGCGCAACTCGTAGAAGTGATTTTTTTTAAATCATAGGTTTGCTTCCCACTCTCATCCTGCAGCACACTCTCTCCTATTCTGTGTGGGAGTAATTTACTATTGCAAAAGGGAACATAAATTTGCATATGGCCAACACCATGTGGTTTCACACTTTTACAGCTAATGCCTCATGGCTGCAATGTTCAGGCATAGAACTGAGGGAAAAAAATTAATGTCTACATTTAGGTTGGTAAAGACTGATAACAGGACATGTGCATGAAATGATGTAATTTAATCTGCCAGGATGTTATGATCTGCTTTTCGGGACCTTTAGGTTCTGTTTGAATTTTCTACTCTGAAGTATATTATTCTGTGTTGTTTTCAAGGTTTATATGATTTTTGAATTTTTAGTTGAACTTATTTTTTGGTCTATTGTTTTCATATGTATTGTTCCTCTTATCTTTAGACTATGTTCCCCCATAGCACATTGGTTTTCTAGTTTATCCAGTCTGTTTCCCATAGTTTCATTTTTACTTGATTATTCTGTTTCTTAGTCATCACCTTTCTTTTCCCTTTTATGTGATCTTATTTCTTCCCAGCACTATTGATATGATTCTAGAGTGGACTCTCTTTCAGACACAATTCGAGTCAGGAGGGGTTTTAATATGTTTATTGAAATAAAGAGAGACTGGTTTGGTCCGGCATGGTAGTTCGGAAAACTGAGAATTTGACTGGAACTGCTTGGGAAGAGAGATCAGTTAGAACGTTGGCAGGAGGAACTGAGAGATAAAAGAGATTATGCTGATTTCTTACAGTTCCTTGGAGAGAGGAGCAGAGAGAGGAGAAGGTTGGTGAGCCCACAGGGAGTGAGTTTGGCAGAGATGGAGTTATGGCTTGAGAGCTCCAGATGGTGGACAGGCAGGTGAGCGTTCGAGGATGGATCCAGGGGGACTGAGTGGAGAACCAGCTTGGAGACAGCAAAGCTGCTAGATACAAAACAACAGGGACGAGAAGGTAAGCTTTAGTCTTTCAGCACAATGTTCAGATTCAATGGAGCTAGCAGGTAGATTACCACTATGTGGATTTTTAACCGACTGGCGTTCGTCCCAGGGAATCCACTCCTCTAAATACTGCTTCCTGATTGTGTCCAATTGGAACCAGCTGGAGGCTCGCTTGGGCTGAAGTCCCTGAGGAGGAAAAGTTAAAAAACCCTAACACAGATCAGAACACAATCTTGTGCACTCAACAGCTATAGTATTTCCCAAGTTAATTATTTGTTGCTCTCATTGCCCCCTAGTGCCACTCTCCTTTTCCTTCAGTTTCCTTCTACTTCTTTCTCTGCAAACCTGCTCCCAATTAGCTGATTACTCCATTCATTCCGTTTGGCATATAAACTCCTCCTCCGCAGTTAGTCATTGCTGGATTCTCTTCTTTATCACCTATATGATTCTCCTGAGTGTCTCCCTTGCTGAGATCAAATTCAGGGGCTGCGTCCTCTGAAGGCCGATTACGTAATAGCGCAGCACTGAGGTCTGTTCGAAGTGCAAGACTCCTCGTTATGCGGCCTGACAAATGCATCCTTTTTTTTCCCGTTTTGAAGGACGGGTCCATGGTCTTGGATATCCCGTGATTCATTGTGTGTCGAATCATCCTTCATGATCGGAGGAAAAAAAGGTACTTGGCGCCGAACAGTGGCGAATATTGGAACTGCAGTTTCTTCTAATGCAGGTCTGTGAACAGTTCCATCTGAAATTAATGAAAACAGCTTTTTTAATGGTTATGGAATCAGATATGTGGCTGGTAGTGTTTCGTTTATTGAAAGGTTTTTATCCATTGTCATGATCCATTGTCATTTTGGGATTTTGCTTCACAGATCTGTTAAGGGCGGCGAGAGTCCTGACCCAGACGGCCTTGCATCGGCGAATGTGGTGCTGGACAGACGAGAGAGCTATGTCCCTCTCCTCAGTGGGAAACAAAGGTGCCTCAGTGAGAGGCTTCATAGCTGCTCCATTCCATCGTTTGCAGAGTGTGCAGTCACGGGTTATTCTCCTTGCTGCCAAATTGGCAGTATTTGATTATTTCCACAGTGTCCTACTAATTTGTGAGTGTGGCGCAAGAGTAATGTTGACAGGTGGCTGTCATTAGGCAAAATGGTCAGGTGCTTGATCTCTTTAGGCATAGCCAGTCTGCTCAGCCTGCCACCAACTCTCAGAATTCCATCCTGAAGAACAGGATCCAACTTGTACAATCGACTGCTTCTCTTCACAGCTTGGCCCTTCTGTAAAGCATATACTTCATCTCTGAAAGAGTGATGTTGAATGAAAGATGTAAGAGCCTCCTCAACAGCGATGAGATCTTCTACTGAGGATCTGCAGGATCTGCTTTTATTGACAGGTTCAATGTGACACTTGTCTTCCTCTTTTGGATCAGATGCTTCTTGAACTTCAGTAGCCAGGCTGCAGATCTGAGGAGTTTGTTCCATTCTGAGAAGTACTCTATGAAAGCAAATTAGAGGACTCTTATAGGCTACTGTGGCAAGAGTGATGGCAGCTTGCTTTACCTCTGGGTCACTGTTAGACATCTCTAGAGGGTCCATGATGAGCTTCGGCCAGGCTACTTCGGATTCAAACAGAAAGTCTGGGGCTTCTATCCAACTTGTGCCTTTTAGAAAGGTCTCTGCCCACATTCCTCTGGATGCTTTGTCTGCTGGATTAAGATCAGTTCTAATGTGACGCATTGTGACTTCTGTTTCAGGTCTCTGATGATCGTTACTCTGTTAGCCACAAAGATCTGGAATCTCTGTGTGTCACTCATGATGTATTTGAGAACAGATGTGCTATCGGTCCAAAACACAGAGTCTATCATCTTGAATTCTAGTTCATTCGTCAGCATTCGATCTATCCGAGCAGCTAGAACTGCTGATGTTAGCTCCAGTCTGGGATAAGTCCACTTTAACCACTTTAAAGGGGCCACTCTTGCTTTTCCCATCACAAAGGCAATGTGAGGAGGTCTACATCTGC
>NW_015151415.1:302049-305970 GCF_000732505.1 Cyprinodon variegatus
TTATGTGGTTGTTCTTTCAAAGTGATATTAAAGAAGAATGTGTCAGATTCAATGTCCCATCTCATGCCAAGGGCACATTCTGCAGGAAGTTTGTCTCTCTCCAAGTCAATGTTCTGAATCTCTTTTGCCCGTTCCTCTAAGGGTAGTGAGACTAGGACAGCACGGCTGTTACTAGTCCATTTGGTAAGCTTAAATCCACCTGTGGCGCATACTGCCTTCAGGTCATGGACCAGAGTGATGGCCTTGCTTGGATCTGGAACTTATTTGAGACAATCATCCACATAAAAGTTGTGTCTGATGGTGGCAAGAACGGAAGTGTCCGCTTTATTCTTAGTATCCTCAGCTGTCTGTCGGAGTGCAAAGTTTGTGCAGCTTGGGGAGGAAACTGCTCCGAACAAATGTACGACCATTCTGAATTCTCTGAGTGGTTGGTTAGTGTTACCTTCTGGCCACCATAAAAATCTCAGAAAGTCCACATCATTTTCAGGAATTATGACTTGGTGGAAAATTCCCTCTATGTCCCCAATCACTGCCACTGATTCCTGTCGGAAACAAAGGAGTACACCCAATAAGGTGTTCATAAGGTCTGGGCCTTGCAGTAACTCAGAGTTCAAAGACATACCTTGAAATGAAGATGTACAGTCGAAGACCACACGGATAGATGTTTTCTGTTTGTGATAGACCCCGTGGTGTGGGATGTATCAATGTCTTCCATCCATCCAGAGGAGCTGTTCTTCAGGTACCATTTCTGCAAACCCTTTCTTGAAAACATCATTAATGAAGTTGACGTAATCATTTTTAAACGACTGGTCTTTCTCTAGTCTTTTCTTGAGGCCTACAGCTCTTTGTTCAGCCATTTTCCTATTGTTCGGCAGGTGAAGGTCATCTGTGTGGAATGGCAGTCATAATTCATACTGACCTTTCTTTGTGATAGATTTATTATTTGAAGAAATCTTTTATCTTCAACAGAGTGTTCTGCTTTCTCTTGGTGCGCCAATTCTGAGAAATCTTGATTGTATTGTCTGATCAAGAGTTCTTCCAGACGAACCACTGATATTCTGTTGGATATTATCTGTGGTCGGCCGTGTTGGTCTAAGGGTGGGCTAGTACCCAGAGGTCCGTTTACTATCCATTCCAGGTGTGTTAGGACAGAATACGGCCTCTTGTCTTGGCTGTTAATGACCTTCAGCGGTTCTAAGGCTTTGGGAACATTCACTCAGATCAGCAGACTGATGTCGGCACTGATGGACTTCGACTGGACTGCTTGTAGGTAAGGCAATTGCTTGAGATCTTCGTCACATGTGATTTTCTCTCCGCTAACAGGTATGGCTGGTTGTGCAAATACCTCTGGAAGTTCTATGAAGTCATTACCATCTAGGCTGCATACTTGGAGTCCACTCAAATTGTAGGTCTGCACAGGCTTTTCTTGACCCATGGTTCGAAGTAAGATGTCCGTTTTCCTTCCTCTTATGGACAGTTGCTCCATGAGCGTTTCTGTACAGAATGTTGCAGAACTTCCTGAATCCAGAAAAGCATACGTTTCAACAACGTGAGTTCCTTTGGCTGTTTTTACCTTTACAGGCATGATAGGCAGTTTGTGGTCGATGGTACCGGCCCCTGTTTGGACTGTAGATGCCATGCCCAGGATGATTGAGTCTGTGCCACTGCTGGCATCTTTCTTGGCCACTGAAGAGACAGTCACATTTCCTACAGCGCCATCTGGAGGACTGTTTGCTATGTGCAAGATGGTGGGGTGCTTCTTACCACATGAGCGGCATATCAAACAGTTCTTGCATCAGTGATGGTTCTGTTTTAGTGGCTGTGTCTCCTGCTAGGATAAGAGGTGCTGTCGCTTCAGACTTCACCTGTTTCTTTTGATAGTGTCGTGGGGGTTTGCGGTTGGCGTTCACTGTGCAAGCAGTGATCTCGGGGGCAGTCCGTAAGATTAATTTCTTACTGGTTTTGTGCTTAATCAACCCGCCGCCGATCCACGTGAAGAGCCAGGAATCAGTTGATCAGGTGAGTCGTGGCAGGCAGGCAAAGTATAATGGGGACATGGTTACTTTGGACCCATTGTGCACTTGTTTCAATTTGCTTTCACTTCACACTGTATTTGGCGCTTAGCTGGCGTTTTTTTTTTCCCTTTGTGGCGTGTGATCAGTTTTTTTTTTTCCTCCTTTCTCCTCTTGACAATGGAGTTCGTTTTGGAAAATTTTATAGCTGATCTGTCGTTGGAGATGTTTAATAGTGCTACTAAAAACGATCTCATAGCCATTGCTGCTCATTTTGAAGTGCCTGTGGTTAAACAAGAGAAAAAGGGAATTATTAAAGGGCGATTGTGTGACGCGTTGGTTGAACAGAAAGTTTTGCCACCTCCTGCACCAAATACCCAGGTTGAAATTGGGGCGTTTAATCCTGAGATACGCAAGTTGGAGTTGGAATTGGAGATGCGTTGTTTAGAGTTGCAGCATCAAGTTGAGATGCGCAAATTGGAATTGGAGGCAGCTGTGAAACGTGACTCGGCACGCGGTTCTGCTGATCAGGACAGCGGTTCTGTATCGGCGGAATTTGACATTAATAAATGCATTCGCTTTAACCCACCCTTTTCAGAGTTGGATGTGGACAAGTATTTTGTATTATTTGAACGTGTGGCTAAGACTCTCAAGTGGCCTAAGGAGGTTTGGCCGTTGCTGTTGCAGTGTGTATTTACTGGTAAAGCACAGGAAGCCTATGCCTCGCTGTCACCTGGTGACAGTTTGAGTTATGATAAAGTGAAGAGTGCGGTGGAGAAAGCTTATGAACCAAATAATCCGAAAAAGGTTCCAGTTAAGATTCTTAGGGATACTGGCGCGTTTGACTCTTTCATTGCAGCTTATGTTTTGCCGTTCTCGGTTGAATCTGAGACGGGTGCCTGTGTTCCGATTCGGGGAATGGGATTGAACGTGTTGTTCGCTCCATTGCATAAAGTGTCTCTCGAGTGCGAACTGTTTACTGGTGACGCGCAGTTGGCTGTGCGCCCTGCTTTGCCGATTGACGGAGTCTCTGTGATTCTGGGTAACGGTTTAGCTGGGACACGTTTGTGGGCGAACACTGTGCGGTTGGATGGGCTAGTTGGGTCGGAGCAGATTACACGAGTCATTTCTCAGACTGACGAGAATGACAGGGAGTTCCCGGATGTGTTTACTGCATGCGCAGTTACTCGAGCCATGATGCGTGCTCGCAGCGGGAAAGAGGAGGAATGTGTGAAAAACATAACTTTTCCATTGTCCACTTTCCCTATGTCTCTGTCTCGCAGCGAGTTCGCGGCGGAGCAGCAAGCTGATGTTTCTCTAAAGACTCTCTTTTATCAGGTGCGCCCGCTGACGGAAATCACGGATTGTGCGTGTGGATATTTCCTCCAGGATTCGTTGTTGGTGAGGAAATGGTTACCTCATGCTGACATTGTGGGTGAGCCAGTATTTCAAATTGTGGTTCCCCTTAATCTCCGCTCCACAGTGTTAAAAGTTGCTCATGATGAGTCTGGCCATTCTGGTGTGCGTAAAACGTATGACAGGGTTCTCAGACATTTTTTCTGGCCGCTTCTTAAAAAGGACGTGTCGTCTTACATTAAGAGGTGTCATGTCTGTCAGCTCATTGCTAAACCAAATCAGGTTTTGAAACCGTTTCCATTGAGCCCAATTGTTGCCGCATCTGAGCCATTTGAGCATTTAATAATTGACTGTGTTGGTCCGTTACCTCGCTCAAAGGCTGGTTCATTGTATCTGCTCACTGTAATGTGTCAGACTACACGTTATCCAGCAGCCTATCCACTACGTTCAATAACTTCTAGGTCAGTTGTAAGTGCTCTCCCCCAGTTCTTTTCGGTGTTTGGCATCCCTAAAGTCATTCAGTCTGACCAAGGAACAAATTTTTCATCACATT
>NW_015151415.1:308998-310150 GCF_000732505.1 Cyprinodon variegatus
AATTTTATTTTGGAATAAAGAGGTTAATATAAAAAAGATTTTTTGTCCGATTCATCGATTAATTGAAAAAATAATCGGCCGATTCATCGATTTTTAAAATAATCGTTAGTTGCAGCCCTAGCTGAGTGCTTTGAAAGACAGCTCGCTTTTATAGTCTTGCTCTTCCAAGCCTGTGGCCTCATTCTGGCTTTCTTCATCAGACATGATCTGTTTATTTTAAGTCTTTCGTTTAAATTCGTTTTGTGTCTTACCAAAAACTTCAGTATTCAACAGTTCAGTTCCGTTTATTATGCGCATTCATTTAGTTTCATTTGCGTGCATCCAAGCACTTAAACTTAATTATTTTTGGCTGCAGGCCCATTTGTTTCCTTTTAGTTCAGTCAGCGATTCAAATAACGTCCACAAAACACAGCCTATTTGATCGTATTAATATCGTCCAACGACATTAAAAGTGTCCGCTTCCAATAAGCACGTCAGCATTAGTTCAGCAACAATAACGTCAGATGAGTGATTGCGCTGTTAACGTTATTGTCCATCCAAACGATATTCCAGTCTCGCGAAATATTTGCTCACCTGGGTCTTAGAACAATAACCACCAGGTTACTCACAGAACAGTTGAGAGGATGATTTCCAGGTAACGTTAATTCCACACACGTCTTGAAGTAATCCACAAGTCTTCAATTAATCCACATTGGAAACGGTAATCCACAAATGGAATATCCGACACTTTGGGACACAGTTTTTCAACTTAATGTAGCGGCAACCATGTGGTCACCGCCGTAGAGTAGGAGTATAGATCGGAACCCAACATGTGTCTTAAAAAAATAGAGGCATTTCTTTGTCTTTAACTTGCATACCAAACAAAAGCGCTTCCGCATCACGCGGTTGAAAAACTGTTTGCCACTTCCACTCTACCTGACCAGTCGGTGACGGCACCTGTCTACTACGTCAATCAATCAGCTTGTCAACGTCACACCCACCATACAGGAAGAGCAGCAAATAAGCATATTTTAAAAGTGTTGGCAACGAATTTCATCATCGATTAGTTGTGTCGCGTGATTAATGCGTCATCCGCCGCCGTCGTCATCATTGCCGTTGGGCGCCTCCCCCATCCCAACCCCGTTCTCCCGCTCCCGCAGGAGTCCCTCTCAG
>NW_015151416.1:0-2003 GCF_000732505.1 Cyprinodon variegatus
CTTGTTAAACTATATGTGCACATTTATAGAAACCCAAGATTTATTTGCGCACCTTAGACATCAAAATAAGTTTTCACACCCAATGAATTTTAATTCTAAGCGTCCCCCAAAAATGACATGTTTGAATTTCCAAATAGGAGAGCACCTCTAAGGGGTTCTGAAAAAGTGGCACGTTTGTTTTTCCTCCTGAAAATCCCATTACCTGTGTAGCTTTTTTTGGGAGGTGGGCACATAAAGATTCAGAGTGCTGTATCTGGCCCCCGTATCAACCATAAAAGGACAGTTACTGCCCTCAATCAAAATATCTATCACTGCTGCTGTAAATTTCTCAAAAACGACCTCCATAACTAAACAACTAGTGGGATCCCGGCCTCCCTAGTATTGCTGGTGGTGGGGCGGCTTGCGGTATTGGCATCTCTGTCCCTCTCTCAGTTCACTCCTCTGGGACTGCGAACGGTGTGTAGGATAACCGTTTTGATGCCACCTTTCTCTATGTCTTATTCGTCCAGCAAGTGATATACCTGTCATTTTGATCGTAGCCTCTGCCCCTCTTTCTGCCACGTCCCCCAGCAAACGCTGCTGCCTGTGCGTCATCTGAAACTCCTTTCATACCTCTTGTCTCAATTCTTCCTCTGTAGGCCTTATTTGACAATTTATCTGACCTTCACGAAACTCCATAACAGGCATCTGCACACCTGGGTTTGATGGAAACATTGCATCACCAGCCTTACGAAACATTTCTCTGGCACCTTGGTGTGGACTGGGGTCCATAATAGGCTCTGTTTCTGCAATATTAGATGTATTCATGGGAGGTTTTTCTTACCCTCTGAAGTGTCGAGTGCCTGCTCACCTCCCTGAGTCCCGTTTTGCTCCACCTGTTCCTGTTAAGAATCCTTGTCAGAAAAATAGTTACTAAAATTGAACTTGGTTTGTCTAATCAGATCCAAAAGTTTTGTTTCTTCCTTCTGGTGCTAATGAGGTATTTCTCGATTCAATTTTCTAGTCCACATGCAGCCATCTTTCACACCTTTTGTTCACACAGTGTATAAAATTAAACCTCGAAGTCTTACGTGAGATCCCTCGGTGTTTTAAACTTTTTACCTATAAGCTACAGTGAAAAGAGAAGAAAAAAAATAAATAAATAAATATATATATATATATAGTACCGCCTAGTTCACGCCACCAACTTTAGGATTAGACAAACAAGTTACCTAATCCGGGCATCAGTCTCTTCTAGTTTTATGGGGATTATCATTTTATCGTCTCTCTCTTTCCTTTTATAAGAGAAGAGAAGGAAAGAGAAAAACACCCCAAGGGTCCGTTTCAACCCGATCCGCTCGCTTTTATTTCTCCAGTCTCGGTTTTTCGTAAATGTCCTTATGGGAGGTATACTGGCAAACTCTAGCCGGCTATGTGACTGGTATCTGTCTGTGCGTTTGTTTTTCAGAAATGCATCTTTCGTGTCTGCAGGCAGACCGGGAATAAAATCACCGTCCCTTTCTGCATGCAGAAACCGTTGGGCTCTCCAACCAACTTTTTCCTAGTAAGCAGTATAATTCTTGAAGGTGTTTGCGCAGGGGCCTTCAGCCGGACTTTCAACCGCTACCCACAGCAGAATGCACGACTTCCTCTCTCTTTTTTTTTTTTTTTTTTTATGTGTACACATTCGCAAGGTAAAAAAACCAACAAAACAACAAACCAAAAACCACAAAAACAAAAAACTAAATCACTCTGAGCAATTTCTCTGTCCTCTTTTGCATAAAAAGCTTCAGCTCACTTCAGAGAATCACAACACAGCCAAAGTGTTTTAACATTAAAAACACTGGAGATATTTTGTAATAAGGAATCTCCTCACCTTTTCAGTTGTTTCAGCCGCAGGCTGTGGAGTTTTTCCCGTTGGTGGCTCTGTTGTTTTGCTTCCAGGTCATGGGAGGAAACACCAATTTGTTAAAATGAGAAGGATTTGTCCCCTTGGAAGGAAGGCTGTAGCGCCCCGGGGGCCT
>NW_015151416.1:5201-7527 GCF_000732505.1 Cyprinodon variegatus
TCACAGCTCTATGGAGCAGTATCAGACTCATATTCTGACTAGAATTGAGTCGGACTACGTCAGGCTAGTCATATCCCACCAGCTCGTGTGTTATGGGCTGGACAGCATAGCAGAGGTCAATCACCGTGTGTTGCCCAAAACTCTGCAAAAAATATTCCCCGACGTCCCTCTTAATAAGCTGGTCCGTCCCACCAAAATCAAGCTGCTCATCAGCCACAAAGAAGACCGACTCGTGCACAGAAGGTGCACTCTGTTGGTGACCTTCTCCTGTGGGATGGTCCCCTTGGGAAAACAGTTGGTGGCTCTCACCCAGATTTCCTGGAAGAAGTCAAAATTTACGGCCCTTGGCTCCAGAACCCACTTTGCTCGCTCCATGCGCGCAGCAGCTGTAGAGTAGAGTCTCAACACAGCCACCTCAACTCACCAAAGCCACTACATCTGCTGCCAGTCGAGACTTCATGGACTAGTGGAAGTGTGACAGCATAGGGGCCGCATGCGTGCCTAAGTGCGGCAGCTGCAGGTGCGGAAATTGCCAGCCTGGAGGGAAGGAGATGTCAATCTCTGAAGAACGCGAACTGGAGCAAATAAAGAGTGGGCTGACATACACCACTGGAGATCACCACAGTGAGAAACCACACTGGCATGCCAGATACCCCTGGGTGGAAGATCCAGTAACCTTGCCAAATAATAGAATTGCTGTTGAAGCAACATTCCTGAGGACGGAGAAGCAGTTGGCAAAGGAGCCAGGATGGAAGGCTGCCTACAAAGCACAAGTCCATGAGATGATCGAGCGGATAGCTGCCGTCAAACTCTTAAAAGAAGACTTGGCAGGCTGGATTGGACCTGTGTGGTACATTACCCACTTAATCGCTCCAAATCCTCATTCTGTTACAACTCCAGTCCGTCTTGTCTGGAACAGTAGCCAGAAATTCAAGGGCCAGAGCCTGAATGACCTCCTCTTCAAAGGTCCAGATGCCACAATGACATTTGTGCTGTTCTCATCCGATTCTGGCAAGGTGTCTTCGCTGCACTTGGGGGCATAAAGGAAATGTACAACTCTGTATGGCTTGAGGAACAGGAAGTACACCTCCATCACATTCTTTGGAGAGACTCTGAGGAAGGGGACATCCAGGAATATGCCATCACCAGGGTTAACATTGGCGATAAGCCAGCTGGCTGCATCGCACAAGTCGCCATGAGGGAGACAGCCTGTCTGCCCATGTTCCACCATCTTACAGGAGAGCATCGAGGGCTGGAGCAGGATGCATATGTTGACAACATCTTGACCTCACATAATGATCTGCACCAGCTCAAGCAAATAACAACTAATATTGAGCATATCCTGGAAGCTGGTGGATTCTACCTTAAGCCATGGGTCTATTCAGGCCAAAGTGGGAGGTTGGAATCTGGTGACCCCCAGGATAAAGAACCCTCGGTGATGATCCTCCCAAACCAACTCTCAAAGGAGAACAACAAAGCACTGGGTCTTGGTTATGATCCAGAAAGCGACAAGCTTCACTTGATGGTGGCTGTGAATTTCCCCAAAAAGAAGAAAAAAAAGAGGCTTGGGGTAAACCTGTCAAAAGAGGAAGTCAGGGGCCAGGCACCAAATCCACTCACCCGGCGAGAGCTCCTCAGTCAAGTCTCTGGACTGTATAATCCCCTCGGCCTTTCAACACCAGTCAAGCAAAAGGGAGCCATCCTGGTGAGAAGAGCATTAAAGGGAGCAAAGGTCATATACAGTCCATCAGAGGATACATGGGATGCACCTTTGTCCGAGGGCCTCCGGGATGATGCTATTCGCCTCTTTGAAGACGATGCTGAGCTCAGCTAGTTGAAATTCGCTCGAGCCTTGATGCCACCTGACCCTTATGCCAAGCCCTGTGGTATCACCTTCTCTGATGGTAGCGAGCGCTCTTACTGTGCTGTACTTTACCTATGGTGGGAAATACCACACAATGTGACCGTACCACTGGTTGAAGCCAAAGCCAGGTTGACACCATGAGACCACAAGGGTGACGCTATCAAGGCTGAGTTCTGTGGTGCTGTCTATGCCACCCGTCTGAAGAAGCACTTTCAGAAGCACTGCAACATCTGTGTGGAAAAGTGGTACCACCTGGTTGACAGCCAGACAGTCCTGGGTGCAATCCAGCATAAGAGCTATGGCTACCAAATTCTTTGAAAAGCATAATAATAATAATAATTTTTTAAAGCAGTTAATGTTTCCAACAAGCAAACTCATATTATAATTACCTTAAAATATATTCTGATGGTTCTAAGAATCTAAAAGGGTGTGCGGGAATAGGAATATATGAACCAGAGTTCA
>NW_015151416.1:8868-10337 GCF_000732505.1 Cyprinodon variegatus
AGATATGCTGGTTGTGTATTTAAATTGTTTTTTTTTTTTTTTAGTTCCTCTTTGGTCAAAATCTGGTCAAAACCCATTCATTTTGTCAACATAAGTTTCTCCCGTATGCCACGACGTAATGCATTGATCTGAAAATCAACCTCAGACGCAACGCACGCAGTGGCGAGGGTTTGATCCGTCAAACCTCACTTTTAGCGAGTTCCTCACAGCCCTCCAGATGGCAGCCAATCTGGCCAATGAGCGGCCCATTGACGCAAGAGTGCAAAGTCGGGAGGACTGCGTTCAGGACGTAACGCCTAACTCGCTCCTCCTTGGCCGAGCATCCCAGGGAGGTGATGTCAAGTCCTTTGACTTCCAGAACTACCGCTACAAGCGGCTCCGAGAGATCCAAACCCATGTCAAAAAGTTCTGGAAGGCATGGTGCCAGCTCGCGGGCCCAAACCTGTTCATTAGGTCCAAGTGGCACACCACAGAGATAAATGTATCTATCGGTGATATTGTTTGGCTCTATGTTCAAAATGCCTTGCATGGCCAGTTTAGACTTGGCCGAGTCGTCACTGTAGCTCCTGACCCAAAGGGCATTGTCAGAGATGCTGAAGTGCTTGTCACCCCAGGCAACCATGTTTCAGACCGACCTCCACAACCAGCGGCCCACTCCTCATCTTCTGGTGACCGGAAAGAGAGACCAAATGGTGTGATACTGCGCAGAGACGTTAGACGAAATGTAGTTCTACTCCCTGTAGAAGAGCAGTAACCCTACCATTTAAGCTGTTCGCCTTTATAGTCTGCAACCTTTCTGTCCAAGTACAGAAAGCTTGAGTGGGAGGTGTTGCGGCAAAGGCCCCCTTTTTGTTTACATCAGCTGTTTAAGCGTAAGCGCGCAGCTTACCAACGTGCAATCAATCAGTCAATCAAAAGGTGAGACAAACTTCCTAGTTTAAGCAGAGGATCGCATCATGAAACTAAAAAGCCCCCGTTTACTCGGGCAGTGGAAGAAGCTGTGCAAGATTTGTATTGAGGAAGCAAAGGACTGAACAGACAGCGGGTAAGCTTGCATTTAATCCTGTTGTGAATAGATTATACAGGTAAAAGCCAGTAAATTAGAATATTTTGAAAAAGTTGATTTATTTCAGTAATTGCATTCAAAAGGTGTAACTTGTACATTATATTTATTCATTGCACACAGACTGATGCCTTCAAATGTTTATTCCATTTAATTTTGATGATTTGAAGCGGCAACAAATGAAAATCTAAAATTCTGTGTGTCACAAAATTAGAATATTACTTAAGGCTAATACAAAAAAGGGATTTTTTAGAAATGTTGGCCAACTGAAAAGTATGAAAATGAAAAATATAAGCATGTACAATACTCAATACTTGGTTGGAGCTCCTTTTGCCTCAATTACTGCATTAATACGGCGTGGTATGCAGTCGATGAGTTTCTGGCACTGCTCAGGTGTTATGAGAGC
>NW_015151416.1:13179-14606 GCF_000732505.1 Cyprinodon variegatus
TTTTTTTTTTTTTTTCAATAAACAATATTATAATAATAGCTAACTTTGCTTGCCAGGAGCCAGTCTCTCCCTCTGTCTGTCAAAACTGCCACACATGGGTGTGCAGGTGTTTTAATCATAGGAAGGCCCAACCCCCAACACAAGTTCACTCCTCTTTTCTCCTGTGCTTCTTTTTTGACATGACAAGCGTTAAATATGCTAACGCTGTTGCTACCGATAGAAGGGCCACCTGCAGTAGGTTAACGAAGTGTCCGATGTTCTCCTGGTATCAATGGGCCCAGAAGAGCCGCTTTAAGGTCCAGTTTATTTTAACTCATTCAGCACAGGATCAGAAAACCAGATGTTTTCATTCTGCAGGTCAGACCCTTTGGCAGCGCTTCTTGTGGCACCGCAGGTGGCTTGGTTGTCTGAAGGTTTTCCCACACAGTTTGCAGGAATACGGCTTCTCCCCCGTGTGCGTCTTCATGTGGAAGCTCAGCCCTGTCCCTCGACTGAAGGTTTTGTGACACACTTTGCAGGTAAACGGCTTCTCTCCTGTGTGAATCCTCATGTGGATGTTCATACAGCTCCTCCTGATGAAGCCCTTCCCACACACGCTGCAGGGGTAGGGCTTTTCCCCTGTGTGAGTTCTGACGTGACAGGTCAAGGTGTTGCTCTGTCTAAAGCGCTTGTGACAGATGTGGCAGGAGAAAGGCTTCTCCCCCGTGTGCCGCCTCAGGTGGCGCACCAGGTGACTGTTCAAGCCGAACTTTTCCCCGCAGATCTTACAGGAGAAGGGCTTCTCACCGGTGTGCGTAATCATATGGCGGAAGGCACTGTCCTGCCGGGCGAAGCGCCGCGTACACAGCTCACAGGAGTAAGGCTTCTCGTTCTGGTGCGTGTCTCGGTGGTCTTGCAGCAGCAACATGTTGGAGAACTTTTTGCCACAGGTCTTACAAACAAAGGGTTTGGGTTCATTTGAGTCTTCCGACTGCTGGGAACTGCTTGGTTCTGATTTACTCTGCTCCTCTTCATCATAGTTAACGGTCACCATGAAAAAGTCTGTCTCTGGTCTCTGTCCAGCGAGACTGGAGCCCACTTCTTCCTGCTCCTCTTTAATCTGCAGAAACCCTGGTTTCTTTGAATCCACACTGAGGAACCTTTCTGGCTCAGTTGGAACGTCTTCCTGATAAACACGGTTCTGTTCTGTTAAGAAAAAAAACAATCAGAAAAAAGTAAGTTAGTCCACGGAGCTAAACCATAAAAAAATTGACAGTGGAGTCCCAGTTGGTTCTGCACTAACGGGTCGACTAGGAGGAGCTCCGGTCTGGTCACTCTCAATATTTCTGCATCTGTTTTTGTGCAGTGGCTATTAATTTATATGAACAGAACTGTTAGAAATATTTTATTTATACTCGGTTTGTGTTTCATGGGTTGTGTATTAATGA
>NW_015151416.1:14841-17097 GCF_000732505.1 Cyprinodon variegatus
AGTAGACTATCGTTTGTCGTATCCACTTCCTAGAAGACGACTGTCAAGTAATTCACCAAAGGCTGCCTTCTTCGCCTGACTCTCCGCAATCTTCCTAAATGCTGCAGGCGCCACCATGTTGGTTTGCTTTTTCACCTCTAGAGAGAAGTAGTAACATAGATTGCCACTAGGAGGCGAGGAATCATGCTAGTGTGGTGTGTAAATGGTCAAAGGTAACTTTTAAATGGGGCTTTTATTTTGTCTCTCTTCCTGTCAGACCAATAAAATTGCCGGTGAATTGCTGCATAGTCCGACTGAAACAGACCTGGGGTCTACCTTATGCAGAACTATGCAGCCCTCTGCAGAGAATCGTGTCGGGTGCGATCATCTCCACTGACTCTCAATGAGAGATAAACGCCACTACTTTGTCCAATAAGATTTCCTGTCAGATCGGATCATCAAGGGGGTCCAATCTGAACTTGATGACTTGGTATGAATGGAGTCTGGTGTGCTATTGTTTGGTTGGAAAGAAAACTTGCAGCATCACGGCCCTTTCTGGAACAAGTTTGACAATTGTGCTCTAGATATTCAGAACCCAAACTAATTTTGCCGGTCCAAACTAAAAAAGAACCAACAGCTGAACCTAAATATGGACTTAACAGACCCAGTGAGCCCCTTAATAATCTAGATTAAATGGGTTAAGATTAAGGCAGTGGGCTAGTCTCCGTTCCAGACCTGTTGGGTCATTCGGACAAGTACAGTGTTTTGTACCTGGTATTTGGACGTTTGCCGGGTCGTCTTCAGAACTCCCCAATGGTTCTGCACTATTGAACTCTCTATGTCGCGGCACAAAGGTATCAAACTCCTTCCTAAGCAGTGGACTCTCATCGTCATGTCGGGTCCAGAACTCCAATTTTCTGGATTTATTCTGGGGAGATTCTGGGTCTTCTGATTCCTGATCATCTTCTGATTCCAGGGGTTCTGGTTCCTCCATGTCCTCCTCTGTGTCCAGGTACTCCAACTCGCCCAAGTCGTCTATAATCTGTGGACATCCTGGTTCTGACAGGGCCTCTTCGATGNGTTACATATGTAACCACGGTTCTATGAATCCCGGATGACTGCGACAGGCGGTGCTTAAAGCACTGAATGATCACTCTTGCGCAGGTCGAGAATTAGTATCAAAAAGTCACCTGTGACCTACCGGTGATCAGCGGAAGCCTATATAGGCACGTGACACCGGTAATTCAGTCCCTCAATCTTCTTGTGAGCCAGCGAAACCGAGGGACCAAACCCTCTGGCTTAAAGCACTGAATGACGTACTAGGTCCCGAGGGATGCAGAAGTAAGGAACAACCCATTGGAACCCGGCAGCAGCCCCTACCTTAGTGGGATGCAGCCGGTGGTTACTGCAGGATGCCCTGAAGAGGATGAGGCGTAGCCATGTTCACTCTATAAAACCTCATGAAAGTGGTCGGCACAGACCATGAGGCCGCCTCGCAGATTGACTCCAGCGGCACCCCCATCACTGCAGCCCATGAGGTTGACAGGCTCCTTGTAGAATGGCATCGCACCCCCTGAGGTAGGGGCTGACCCTGCAGAGAGTATGCCACAGTTATCGCCCCCATGATCCAACATGCCAACCTTTGTTTGGAAAGGGCATGACCTCGCCGAGGGCCACAATGGCATACAAAGAAGCTGTCAGTCAGCCAAATGGTCGCTGTGGTGCAAACATAGGCCTCCAGCGCTCTGACTGGACACAGAGCTTCAGAAGGGGTCCCGGGCTCGAAGGCGGACAGCTGAAGCGGCAAGACTGTGCCTGCTACCGTGGGGGCCTTCAGAACAAAGGAAGGGTAACTCCTGGGCCATCTGGGTTCCACCGACAACAAGGCTCGGATACAGACAGAGCATTCAGCTCCCCCACTCGTCTACCAGAAGCCATGGCGAGCAGGAAGGCAGTCTTCATGGAAAGCCATTCTAGGTCCACTGTCACAATCGGCTCAAAAGGTGGGGAATACAGAGCTTGAAGCACCAAGCCAAGATCCCAAGTAGGAGCCATCCAATGCCTCGGAGGAAGCAAACGTCTGGCACCCCTCAGGAACACTGCTATGTCCCTTCACCTTCCCACAGAGCAGCCACTGAACCCAGTGTGCCAATGGGAAATGGCAGCCACGTAGACCTTCAAGTTTGAAGGGGACTGCCCCCGGTTAAGTAACCCTTGAAGGAAAGCCAGTAATGGTTGAATGGGACAACGTATGGGGTCCAGCCCCCTATTGTCACA
>NW_015151416.1:20287-23024 GCF_000732505.1 Cyprinodon variegatus
TGTGGCGTTATAAAGAGAAGAGCAAAACTCTACATGTTCAGAACTCTAGAATTCAGAACTCTAGATGTAGAGTTTTGAAAGCCTGAGGGCGAGCAGCTGAGGAACCCTCCATGGACTCGTTTCATGGCCGTCAGGACATTTTAAACCTGAATATTCTGTTATCAATAATAAGGCCTAATTTCTTTCACCGCTTTGTTCTTTCTACGTCCTTCAGTATATCATCGTCTGTCTGCTTGTTTGTTTCTCAAACAAGACAGTGATGAACCTGACAAATGAAGATGTGGATGAAACTTCCATCTCATACCCCTTTCCCACTGGCCAGTCGGTCTGATCTAACACGCAGAAACACTCTGTTTCCATTCGATAAACATGGAGCAGCTCTGGTGAGACAGACTCAGACAGATAATAGAGAGAAACAATAAATAACACTGACTAGGCCGTGGCTTCCTTCCATGTTGCTCTCCATTGTTTACTTTCCTGGTTTCTGTCGCACTAGTGACATCATCAGTGCTAACCCACGTGTCACCACGCATGCAGCTGTAAGAGGTCAGAGGGCACGGAGCTGCCAGCAAGGGGTTAGATCAGCTTTTATTGCCAATGGGAAGGGAGCCAGATGCCGATTGTTAGCGAGTCGACACATGTTTAAAAAACATGCTTTAATGCAATATTTTCATTGGTAAAGAGGCTTTACATTGAAGCCGATTCTGATTTCTAACCAGGAAAACCTAAAATAATAACAATCACACCTGGAGATCATCAAAAACATTTAAACACAGAAAATAAAACTGTTACTGCTGGAAAATAAGATTAAGCGAAGAAACAGGAAACAGGATTTTAAGCTGGAGAAAATGGAGAAGACAGGATGAAACGAAAGGACTGGAGACNTGTTGACTCCCATCCCATGGGAAACCACTAAATATACGACTCTGGTTAATACACCGACCAAATATTCGTTTCTTTGAATAAAAGTGTTCTATGAAATCGTATTTACAGAAATAACTTAGCTTACCTGAAAATCTCAAGTCCTCCAATCTTCACAAAGGCGTGGGAAAAAGGCTGCGCTCTTGCAGAAAGGGATAGGAAACCCCGTACCGTAGTAGGCGTGTCCATGAAAATGAGCAGTGCGCATGCTCATGAGTTTACAGTTGAGGGAACTCAAAAAATCTTGTATAGGCGATTTAAAACTCCTTGTTAAACCAACTTCTGAGAATTTGAGTCGGGCAACCATGTATTTATTTGTTAGATGTTAAATTTATATTTCTGAGTCAGATTACAATACAATTGTGTGTTAGGACAACAATTGCCATTTACTTTTTTAACAGTGCATCTATTTCATACTTTTCCTTCCACTTCTGCAAGAATTTTAAATTACTTGGATCAATCTGACACAAACTTTTCATCCCCTTTATGATCTTCCCTTTATTCTTTCCTGAACCCATCCTTTTTAATTCTTTTAACTCTTGCACTCTTTAGTTATTTTATCCTTAAGTTCTATTATTTTTTTGGGAATTAAGGCATCCCTCAAACCCATATTTTTTAATCCATCTATTTAAGTGTTAATTTTTGGTTAGATCCTGCGCTTCTAAAAACTTCCATTCATAGATTTTAAACTATCCCTGAATTTACTTTGACCTTTGAATTTAGTCCAGTACAAACACCTAGGGTATTCTACGCACTGGATGTTTATTCAATAGGACAGTGCCCAAAATAGTGTTATATAAGGAACTCAGACTTGCAGTCTCAGTAAACGTGTCCTCTAAATTCAGGGTTCAGTCAAAGTTTAAGCTGTTGAAGCTGTTCACCAAAGTTCAGCAGGTTTAGTGCTGCTCGTACATCAATCACAACCTCCCCAAAAGCAAATCTACAAATTACAGTATACCTCAGAAAAGGTGGCTATGAAAACATGCACATAGCACACAGCTTTATAGATGATAACACTACACAGATACATTTATATACAATTATTCTAACACTATACAAGAGAGGATTGCAGTACTGAAATAGAGCAACTGCATGAGAGCATTAACAGACAGTAAAAAAAAGCCAATGAAAAAATCAAATTTTGACAGAAAAATATAAAAATGTCGTGTTTTAACAAGCAACAACTTTTTGATAAAATTAAATAAACATTAAACATTAAAACTCTTAGCCTTTAAATAAAAAGACAAAGAGAACAGGCAACTTTTTCAAAAATGCAAGGACATGCTTCTAAGTATCATACTAAGAGAAATTAGACTAAAACAATGGCTGTTTCTGTGAAAAAGCCGTGAGATTGCTGTGAAGCATCTATCTGCTAGATCTGTCAGGTTCAAAGACAAAGGAAGAATCTATTAATAGATGTTTATTAGAAATGTGTCATTAGATCACCATCAATTGGAATGTTTTAAAAAATCAAGGGCATAAAAAAGCATTTTGACCCAATTCAAACATTTGGTCAAGCTATATTATTAATGTCTGCAAATAAACATTGTCAATCTTTTGATTTCAAAAAACGAAAGATACGAGCAAAATAGTGCAGAATAATCTTATTTATAACAGACTAAAATTTCTGGATCAGAGTTCAGCTTTGAGATTTATAAGGATTTTAAACTTGTAGTGGTTGCCCCCTGGTGGTTAACTGGCAGGTGACCATGCAGCCGATTTCATTATGTTTTGTTCTTTCTTTTAAAACTAAAATTAAGCTTTAGACACACAGATTTAAAAAATCTTGTAATTCTTCAGAATTTTTATTTGTCAT
>NW_015151416.1:23766-26669 GCF_000732505.1 Cyprinodon variegatus
GGCCAGAGTTGGTGGGGACATGTCCACTCTAGGCCAGAGTTGGTGGGGACATGTCCACACTAGGCCAGAGTTGGTGGGGACATGTCCACACCAATAATTTCTGTTTTTTTTCCTTTTCCCGCTCATTTCCTAAGGTAACAGACGTTGGGTGCAGCTATCAGTGTCCGTGTTTTTTTTTCCTCTCTTCCTGCTGCTCCCGTGTCCCGCCTCTCGGTGTGACATCATCAGATCTGTCACATTGAGGCATCTGATTTGTGGTCGCATTTCACTGCCTAGAGAGTAGCTACATGGTTGGAGGAGAGACACAGCAGCACTCAGTGATTATTAACCAGCAGCTAGTTTGATGTTTAAGTTAAAGTTAGGAGACAAGTTGGTTAAAATAATTAGAGATGCCACCGAAAAATCTGTTGGTTAGATATAAGGAGCTTTTTCAGCTAAAAATGGCAACAGATTATAAGTTTATACAAGTTAGTATTATAATGCAGGAAGCTTGAAAACATAGTTTTTTCTTTACTAGTTAAAAATCTTGTCTTCTCAGAGGACCATGACTCCCAGTTCCAGGTTAACATGTTTTCTTATTGAACAGAGAATCAGACTGCAGAGCTTCTACAGATCTAGAAATGTAGTTTCTAGCATCATTATATTAGTAAAGAGGTTCATAAATCTTTTTAAACAGAGAGAAGCAGGGAGAGCTGCAGATTTAAAGGAGAAACAGATTTACTGGGATATGCAACATGCAATAACATATATCTTCAATTTTACCAGAAAATTTCAAAGAAAAAATATGCTATGCTATGTGCTGAAATGCAGAATGCATTCAATAGTAGTTCCGGATATGCCCACTAGATGGATCTATTGAGTTATGAATACAACGTCAACTACTGGAGTAAGGCAGTAGAACTAGAGAGGTGGAACATGTAAGACGGCAATATTGATGCTTGTTGAATAAAGTTAAGTGCCTGCTCATGGTGGATTCTGCCTTGTTTAATGAAATATGCTATATTTAAAATCTAGCATATCCATATTTTTCTAGATAGATGGAATTTAAATTGTTTTACTAGTGATGCATGATTTATTGATTTTGGCATCAGAACCGGCTGTTATTTTTTATACATTAATATTTTTGGGCTGTAAATACATCTCTAACATCTATCAGTGTATTCTGGTTCTCTTGTGTTCTCAACAATATGAAAGAATTCAATCAATAGATGTTTGAGTTCAATGTTGGAAAATACAAAAACCTGATGAAAACAATCAGGTCGAATAACTGTAGGTCTTTCTGCCCCCCAACCTTAACTCGCCCCCACACTTAGAGCACCTCCACCTTTAAAGCACCTCCACCCTTAGAGCGCCCCCAGCTTTAGAGTACCTCCCTCCTTATTGCGCCTCCACCCTTAGAGCGAGTGCCTCCACCCTTAGAGCACCCCCACCCTAGAGCGATTACTTTCAAGTCTGAGGAGTTGGGATCTGTATTTGTGTTTCATGCATGTCAACACATAAAATGACTCCTCAGACTTGAAAGAGATCTCTGCGTGACCGTGTCTAGCATAAGGCCAAGAATGCGGCAGCTCTGTTAAAAAAAGGTACAGAAAAACATCTCTGCTTTTGACCAGGAAGTTTTTTTTTTCGTGCTTAAGCTCATGTTTTTCTGTACCTTTTTTGAACAGAGCTGCCGCATTCTTGTCACAGTCACGCAAAGATCACTCTCAAGTCTGAGGAGTCGGGATCTGTATTTGTGTTTCATGCATGTCAACACATAAAATGACTTCTTACACAAATATGAGGATGCAAAAGGAAATGGTGCATCAGTTACATCTTTTGACAGTTCTGCGTTCCCCCTTTGCTACTGACGACCAGAACTCGTATAACTCGAATGCCAGGAAAGCAGTCTGTGATCAGAGGAGAGCTCTGATAATAGGATAGGTGATGAAAGGCCTATCCAGTCATACTTTTTAGACATGTCATCATTCAGGAAGTACTTTTGAGAAATTCAAGCAGGCTCCTAAGGTGAGAGGCAGTTTCTTTCATATTTTGAATGGTTATGTTGTAAATCTCCCTAACGTCTTCCAGCTCTGGGAACATGTGAACACTTCCTCCACCCACTCATACAGCCAAACCGCCTGGACATTCCTTCTAAAATTCCTCCCCATCACCATTACTGCAATATCCTAAATAAATACAGACTCCTCAGTTTAGATCAATCTGTTCCACAGCAACAAGCTCCCCGCTCTGCTAATAGTAGTTTGTTCTCTAATGTGTTTATAATTGTGTGTACTTTCCAGGGGACTATGGATGGAAACTAAAAATAGCTAACTCTGGTACAACATCTCTTCTTTTAAGAGCATCCCTACAGTTAACATATCAGATGACTTCTTTCTAAATAAGACGTCTTTATTACAATTTGCTGCTTTACTACTTGCTTAATTTCACTTCACCAGGAGGAAAAGAACAGTGATGGGACTAACGGCGTTGAAAGTAACAGCGTTACTAACGCCGTTACCTTGTTTTAGTAACGAGTAATCTAACTAATTACTTTGACTTTAACTATAACGCAGTTGCTATTGCAGACACCCCGTTACTGCACGTTACTCAGGTCGCACAATGAACCTTTTTTCATGACAGGACTCGTGCGTGCCTTGTCATGAGAGAGGGGAGGATGAGAATGGCTGATGTATAGTGAGATTCCATCTGTCAGTTGGGTAGGTGGGTGTTTTCGCTGGTGGGTGTTAACGTACAGCACACACAGAGAGATGGAGAGTCAGGAGGACTCCAGCAGCAAAACAGCGTTTTCCAGATGGAAATACCGGCGTTACGTCGAGCTGCGTTTCCCCATCAGATACGGTTTCCCCTGCATCTCCGCACAGCGCAGGCGGCACGAGTCACTGCGCAAGCGACAGGAAACG
>NW_015151416.1:27634-29200 GCF_000732505.1 Cyprinodon variegatus
AGAAGTAACTAGTAATTATAACTAATTACTTTTTCAAAGTAACGTGCCCAACACTGGAAAAGAACAACCAGATGATACATATCAGAGCAGGGAAAGAGAAGAGGAGACACAGAGAGAGCAGAATAGCAGGCACCTGCCTTTTGATTTAGGGGATAAGACTGCTGATCCTAAAAGTTAGAGCTGTTCTAGTACACACTAAAGTTGGCAACAAGAAGAGCCATACTTCATCTGCTTCCATTTATCCCATCAGGGTGGTGGTGGGGCTGATGCCGATCTCCAGCAGTCTATTGGCAAGAGGCGTACACTCTGGACAGATTGCCAGTCAGTCACAGGGCAACACAGAGATGGGACAATTTATAAATGCCAGTTAACAGTCCTGCTTTTGGACTGTGAGAGAGTACCCGGAGAGAACCTACGCATGCATGTGTTAGGCTATATTGCCACAATGGAGCCAAATCAATTTGAGGAACCATTTCAAATCATCCCCCTTTCTTTTGCACAATGAGAACAAAGAACGTTCTGGAAAACTCCAGCCAAAGGACCAATCAGCTGACAAGAATGCAAACCTCAACAGGGAATACCCCTACGGCATTCAGGGTTTAAAACCCAGAGCGCGAGGTCAATCTCCCTCTTCCCCCTGGGTTTCCACACCTGTAAGGAGAGACCCGTTTCACTTGAAATGCTAAAGAAAGCTAACTGGAAGTAGCTTTCGTTTTCCTGCGTCAAAAGCATGGATCACAGTGTCCCATCGTGCATAGCGCCTTTGTGAGGACCTCGCTACGGAAATCACGGCCTATCAGCAGGAGAACGCTCCTGCTTTGATACCCGTAATTAAACCTTCCTCGACCTCTAAAGCCCATCAAGTTCTTCTGCTGTAGCACCAAACTGACTTAAAACTGAGTGAGATGAACCCCGCACCGAGCTGAGTACGAACCATGCTGAATGGCGCGTCCCCCTCTCTCTCCCCCGCTTCCTTCCCGGACTAGAAGACGTCTCAAAGTAAAACCCATCCACTTTTCTATTTCATGCTTTAATGAGGTGCTACGCTCGGTCGAGAGACAGGGAGAGAGGAGAAACCTGAATTAATGCTGATGTTTAATCTGTGCTGGTTATAAGAACTCTGGTTTAATGGTTGAAATAAGTGTGTTGTGAAAAGCGGCTTATATTTCTTCCTTCCTTTCTTCCTATCCTGCTTTCATTCTTTTCTGCTTTAAGGTAATTTATGGAGATTTGCTCACATTTAACCACGTGTGGTCATGTGGTTAAGGCCCATTATTACAAGCCGCCCCCTCCCCCTTTCATCATATGAAAAGGGGGGGTCTCAAAAACACACACAGACTCATATACATTCCCCCCCACACACACACACCACCCTGCTCCTCATGTTTGCTGAAAAACTTCTGCTGCTGTCAGAGGCGTGCACAGACATTTTGTGGGGCAGGTGCTCAGGATGGGGGGGAGGGCACTTTTTAGCGCACGTGGAACACTTAATTATAAAAAAAAATACACGCATGTTGAATGAAATTTGACTTTTATTTGTAACATTCTCTAAACATGAGTTTTCAA
>NW_015151416.1:30748-34275 GCF_000732505.1 Cyprinodon variegatus
AAAAAAACGAGTTTCAAAAGGGCATTTTCTTTGATAAAGGGCAAACTTCCTAGTGCTTTAGCACCACCTAGTGTCTATGTATGCACGCCCCTGGCTGCTGTTGTTTATTTTAACCATTTATAGATTTAAGCTGAATGTATTTTATGTTGTTTTAATTGCACTGTTGTTATTATCATACCTGCTGCTATTCCTAACGGACATTATTGAATGTATTAACATCTGGCCTATCTTGGACAATCTAAGAAGCCAGTTAAATGGACTCTTAGGGTTTTATTCCTTTTCTTTCAAACTAGTCATTTAATCTACCTCGTGTTTATTTTCTAATAGCGTGTAGTGTTTGCATAGATGTTAGATTTTCTGTAATGCTGAATTATTAGAATAAAGACGTCATTGTTTAACTTGCAGTTGTTCTGTGTTTCATATAGCGGACGATTTATCACTCAGGCCAGATCCACCCTCTTTTGGTAATAGTGTGACTAAACAGAGATAAAAGGTTCTTTATTGATAATTAATAGCTCTGCTAATAACTAGCCTCCTGGGTCACTAGATTGGTGGATACCTGGATTTTAACAGCCGGTCCAGGAACCATCCAGTGAAAGCAATAAACCCTGGTTAGTAAGCAAATTAAAGCTACAATTATTCAACTAAGAACACTAAATTGATTTCACCTCCGATTTTGAATAGGTTAAATAATTAACTATAACTAGTTAATCATTTATTCATTATCTGCAGGATATCATTTTGCACAACACACAAGAATAACATGCAAACTCTATGTAGAAAGACTCTGGACCAGGAATTAAACTTGGAACAATCTTCCTCCAAGGCAACAGCTCTGCAAACTATGCTACCATGGAGCCCTACAAAAAGAGACTTATATGAAAACTGGTTCAAAAGCTCAGAAACTTAATATTCTGCTTTTGAGGTATTTGGAAACAATGCATTAGTTTATGATGGATTGAATGATTGGCAAAAGTCACTGAGCAAGTCTCAGAAATAAAAAAAATATATATGTAGGAAACAGTGACAGTTATAATTACGGGCCAAACAGCTCTCAGCACCCTTAAACCTCTGATCCTAGAATCTCCCCTGGTATGGCTAATTCTGCATACTACATCGTTTCTGTTTTTCATAAGATTTAACTCCATTTTCATCAAAATTTACCACTTGGAACAGGATGAAATGGATAAATGTACCAAACTGCGCCCTTTTGCTTCAAACCACAATACTTTAACTGAGAAAATACCTCAATAAAGAAATAAAATCAGTAAAAGTAAGTTATAAATAAAACAATCAAGTATTTGAAAAATAAATCAAATAAGTAACTGCCAATGAAATGTGTAAATACAGTTTCCACCATTCAAAATGGCCCTTCCTGGTCAAACGCCAGCCGAATGGCAGCCCACTTCACTCGAACTCCCTGCACAATCCCCTCCAAATTCCAGCCACTGGAGTGACCCCCTCTTGTATACAGTATATCGCTGGACAGAGGCGCACTGGACAGAACCGCATGTTGGAGGTGTCCTCACTTATGCCAGCTACGCTGGAGAGGCCCACACATTGGACAGAGGACTGCACCCTCCATTGTGCCAGCTAAGAGTGCACCCTTTAAACAGACTTGTCCATTGACTCCGCTGCTCCTGATTGCCCTATATTTTATCTCTTAAAGTAATTGAACTTTTACTGACTAGTCCTTTTAAAGCTTTTTAAAGCTCTCACAGTCATCGCAGTTTTGTTTTTTATATAATTACACCTCTTGGGTGCCACACTTCTCTTTAGATCTTAATGTCCACAAATTAGGACAGAAAGTAGCCTAGTAAACTAGCCCCACCCACCAGCGGCCAAAATAATTTTTGCCTGCCAGTGGTCTAGCCTCGATCAATGCCCCAGGCCCTTGAACTGGTAGACCAATCACAACGCAGAGATGTGTTTTGAATTTCTGGATGCAAAGTGGGCGGGGTTTTGACGGCGTGACGACAAAGCTGTGCGACGCTGGAGAAAGCATAACAAGGAAGATGGCAAAAACTGTTGAACAGTTCTGGTTTGAATCAGCTTTGGAATCAGTTTAGTAAGGATCAGACTTGGGGTTTTTGTTGAAACGTGAGCAAGAAGAGGCTCTACGCTCATTCATTTCTAAGAAGGACGTATTCGCCATTTTACCGACAGGCTGTTTGTTTGCCCTCCCCCACCAGCTTTCTGTCGCGCTTCCTACGTCACAGTCAGTTGCGCTCTTTGGTCAGAATGTTGGCCAATAGGCACAGACATGGTTTGAAAAACAACGGGTTGTTCTCATCAACAATCTTCCTATGTCTCATTCATTGGGGCCAAACTAAATTACACATTTAATCTCACATTTAGTCTGGTTTATCAGGCTAGACAGAAAGACAATTTTAGTACAAAGACTGATATATCAAAAGGAATTGTAGGGGACCAGCCAAGGACCAACCAAGGGCCTAGCAAGGAAAGTGGAGAAATTTTTAATGGCTACTAGATGATAGGATGGAAAACAGAATGACATACAAACCACATTTTATTGTAGAGGGGTACGATCTTAGAGAGTTGGTGACACTGGGGCATTCATACTGGGGCAATTCTTTTTTCTATTGGTTTTCCCCATCTCCTTCCATGTTAGACAGAGAAATACACCAGAAGATTGCTTCAAACCCTTCATGGATCATGTATTCTATTGGAAACAGAAGGTTGACTGGCCACTTTGTTGTCTTGAAGTCAGCACTAGATGAAATTTCAATTGAAATTTCACTTTAAAATAAATTTTTACTGCTGCATCCTACCAGTCCCAAAATTGTGGGATGGTCTCCATTTTAGTGGATTTGAGCAGTTATCTATTCAAGCGAGTCCAACCTGGTGACCTATGATTAATAATCTGGTGTGCTACTGCTCGGCTGGAAAGCAAACCAACAGCCAATCTGCCCTTTCTGGAACCAGTTTGACAACCCTCCCTTAATATAATCTACATTCTTCAAACCAGCTAAGTAATGCTGCATTATAAATCTTGTTTACTCAGGATAAATTTAACACTGAGGACTTCACCCACAGATAAAGCAGTTGAAATAAACAAAACAGACAAAGTTACTAGATGATCAAACAAATTGATCTGGCTTAAAATAGGTTGGCTCTATTGGTTCTGAAAGTAAATGCAAAAAAATGTTTTAAACATTTTTTTTCTAAAAACTATCTTCCTGAGTTGTATGAATTTCATTAGATAAAGACTTTTAAACAAATTTTGTATCATGATTTAAGGTAAATATTGGAAACAGTTACTATTTCATCATCATTATTTTATTTTATTTTTTTTACAACAATTAATATGACCGTGGATGATCATTACTTTTCAAGGTGCATTGTGGGAAATTTCAAGTCCACTCCTTTTTTATCCACTAGACATTCGGACACTCATTTAAAAAGGTGTAACCACTATACAGTGCTCTAGATAGTGATTAGGGCAGACGTTCAGACACAACCAGAAAGACCATAGAACAGCTCAGTAACTCTGGAACAGCAGTGCA
>NW_015151416.1:35455-38245 GCF_000732505.1 Cyprinodon variegatus
CCACTATACAGTGCTCTAGATAGTGATTAGGGCAGACGTTCAGACACAACCAGAAAGACCATAGAACAGCTCAGTAACTCTGGAACAGCAGTGCAACCAAAAAGACAGGAGATCAGAATCGTAAATCATATAGTCAGAAATCAGGGAGAGACGCTTCAGAATAACCTCTCAGGAATAACACTCTGGTGTCAAAGGGCTGGTATCAGACACTTCTTATCCTACTGTTAATGAGCTCATGATGGAAAACACCTGGATGCACAATCAACCACGGCTCCATTCAGTGGATAAACAGACAAACAACAAACTAGAGAGACAGACTCCCAAACGTTTTCAGTACTGTAACATAAGTGTTTCTTCTGGAAAAATACCTGAAGGTAGAGGCGGGGCAACATGCCGCAGGTAGGTATAAACTCGCTCAGTGAAGCGGAACCTGTAAGAGCATCAGTACGCCTGAAGAATAGATACTCCTACAGTAACCTGTTCTACATCTGGTGAGTACAACTCCTTGTATTTAGCTTCACTTTTACTTCACTTTTACTTCACACTATTGTAGTACCTTCAATAAGCAATTAGGGTTTTTTCCTAATGTATTGTGGCTGAAATTCTTAAAGTGGGATGAGCCATTCAGTTATTTTTTAGTGATGGCAATTTTGAATTTCAAGACGTTTGAAACTGTTTAGAATGGGGGCATCTGCTGGAGAGCTAGTTGAACTACAATTGAACGGGTATCCTAATGTCCGCATCATTTCCCGGCTGAATTCGTTTCTTCCTTAGTATTGATATTATTTAAATAAATAACAAAAAACAAAAAAAAAAACGAATATCTTAGCTGTGAAATTGCGATATGAAAAACAACTCTTCTGATGCATAACAGCTATGCTACGGTGTGGTCCTGTCACTATGGCTCTAAGTTCTAATCCATCCTTGCTTTCAGGCTAGATATTAATTAATTTGGCAGACAGGTTAACACTCATGCTTCTCATTAAGCAGATTTTGAGTTTGAATTCGGCACAGTTCCTCTATTTCATATCTGTTTGTTTGTTTGCTAATTTGTGTAAATTAGGATACTTCTCAGCCGTTCGGCCTAATATTTGACTGTGCTGCACCCACAACTATAGAAAATACATCAATAAATTATCCTTTAAATTGTTCCGATAGATTCAATGATTGAAACCAATGTGAAATGGTTGTAAAGATTAAAAAAGATGTCTGAGAGCTTTTTGCTATCCTAGGCACAACAGTTTCTTCATATTTTCACTTTGATAATATTCACAGTTTTCATTCTTTTCCTTTTTCAGATAATGTGAGCTTGACAGGTTTTGCATCTTCATAGTGGCAGAAGGCTACAATCATCACAGATTTACAGACCATAGAAAGGGGCTGCTGATAGGGCTATAATGTAAGCTAATGGCAGGGCCCTAACTTTAAACTGGCCTTGGGAATTGATTTAGGTTAGGTTTCTAAACTTCTTTGCCATTATAGAACCAAAGTCTGTCATCATATAGTCATTTAGGATAGTCTGTTATGTTTGCAGGGGTTTTGCTGTACTAGTTTAAAGAAAATTGTAACTAATATATAAAAAGTCATTATTTTTTCTAGAGCTCTTCTGTGGATGTCGCTCTCAGCAATTGCATATGTGTCCTTTGCAATGACATGGTCATCACTTCATGTAAAGATTAATACTCGCCCTCATTGTCCCTGTTCACCAAACCAGATGAGGCTTTAGGATGCCTTCATGTTTTCTACTGACTTTTGGTACATTCATTTCTTTTTTTCACCCTTAGAGATCCAAACATGTCTGGGATCCTTTCACCTACTTCCAGCATCATGGAGGATGAAAATCCAGGTAAGATGGAGATTACAGCAACGCTTAGAATTACAGAGGAACTAACCTTATTTACATAACATCCAGTTGGGCTTAGGTCTATATCAGTACCCTGTACCTCCCACAATATGGCTCTGGAGAGTCAGACACCAGTTAATAGAGTCTCCCTTTACTGATCTGGTAGGTTTGGGGTATTTATTGGTTTCTTTGCCTCAGTTCTGAGTGGTCTACTACTGGGAACATTTGGCTGCAGGGGCGACCTGCACTAATATTAATGGAAACAGAGCTAATAATGATCAACAATGGAAAATTGTGATTAAGCAAGAAAAAACTGTTGACCAGTGTTATTCTCTTGTATTATCATATAACCCACCATGTTTGTGATTTTTTTTAGGAGATGGGATTATGCAGGAGCAAATCCTGAACACTTTGGATGAATTAAACGAGGAAGAGTTTGAAAGATATAAGTGGTTCCTGCAGCGACCTGAGAACCTTTCTGGGCTTCCAACACTCAAGAAGAAAAACCTGGAAAAAGCAAAAACCTTTGAGATTGTAGACTTGATGGTGCAGACCTACAACCTTAGTAGGTGCCTGGAGGTGACCTGCCAGATTCTAAAGAAAATTAACAGGAACGACCTGTACCCAAGATTACTCAAATCTAAGAAGCCAGAGATTAAAGTTGATCAGATAATCTGCAACACTGGAGTGAAGATTCAGGAGATCAAACACTCAATGAAGATCAGTAAAGATGCTGCAGACAGAGAGAAAGCAGAAGGTGTTGAGGTCTTCACTGCTCTGAAGGAGTCTGCTGAGAGAGGCCTGAAGGAGCTCATCAAGGAGATCGAAGACAAACAGAAAACTGAGGAGAAAAAGACTGAAGACTTCATCATAATTTTTGGAACAGGAAATCTCTGAGCTGATGAAGAGGAGCTCTGAGGTGGAGCAGCTCTCCCAGTCTGAAGACC
>NW_015151416.1:39055-41085 GCF_000732505.1 Cyprinodon variegatus
TAAAGTCAGAGGTAAAAACTCTGCTCCTCTGATCATCTGTCCTGTTCGTCTGGCTGAATGTTCCTCCTACAGTTCTGATGAGGATGAATTGAATCTGTTGGTGGAAAACCTCCAAACTTAGTCAGTCTGGAGGTGAAGTCCTGCTGGTGGAGAGGTGAGCTTGGAAACATCATCAGCAGGAAGTTAGCTGTTCATTTGGACCTCATGTCTGCTTGTATGGTTTTTAAAAGGACTGAAGGTCTTTGGACTGGTCTCTTCTGATCTGGTTTTGCTGTGCTTTGATAAATGCTGGTTTCATCAGTGGAGACGATTATCTCCCTTTGAAGGCAACTAGCACAAACCAAATGACGTTATTGTTGTTGAATTCAAACATAATTGTTTTCTTTTAAAATGTATAAAAAATGTCAATTTTCGAGTGGTACCTTTTATTGATATTAACCTTATTAACATAGCCTTATTTTGCTTTGTTTCTAACAACAAATAAAGATTGAAAGCTTGATTATCTAAAGTGTTTCTCTTTAATCTCCTCCTGAACTCTCTTGTATCTTTTTACTCTTGAAAGAAAGTTTTTTTTTTTTTTTTTTATCTAAGACTCAGTTAACATTATTTAGTATTTCAATCTGAAAAACTCACACAAAGAGAAAAGACAATTTGAGAAATTTATTGATACAATTACTTTGTCGTTGGTGCTCAGACCTCGGCAGAAAACATAGCGCTTAATTTTGATAGATATACATGAACAGGAGCAAAGAGCAGGGCTGTTTCCCCCCCAGACCTGAAACTGGTGATGGAGTGGAGATAGATGAAGTTGGTCAGTCTGTAGACTGCTGGTTGGAGAGACGGTCTGCTGAGCTTTATGGGGAGATCCAGAGGACTGTGTGAGCTGATAGTAGAGCTTCACTCAGGGACCTGGAAGATGGAAGTCCAGCTTGGATAACACAGGTTGAGGGAACCTGTCAATGATGAGCAAGCATGAAGCGACAGTAGAGAGGAAAAACTCCCCGTTGGGAAGAAACCTCTGGCAGAACCAGGCTCAACATGGCGGTCTTCTGCCGGACAGGTTAAGATGAGACGGGGAACGTAGTAAGAGTCCGGGAGGAATGACGTTCTGAAGCTTTTGCTACGGAGGTGAAGGAGGTGCTGGAGGTGGGTTGAAACAGGGTCATCTGAATGAAGTCTTTTTTTTTTTCAGAAGTTTATTTCAAACCTGCACACATTTTCCAATACATATAATGACAAACAATACATTTGCATGGCTTGAAAAGGGGATGGAAGAAGCAAAATTTTATACATGTCCGATCCCCTCCGGCTCATCCCAAGGTCACTCCTGCAAATGACAAGACAAAGACAAGACAAACAACTCATCCACACTCATGCATACAAGACAACACACTGGCTCAACGCTCCCTGTCCCTGCAACCCCCTCCCTACACCACACCACCCTCATAGAACATCACTCACTCTTCCAGGTATTTTCTCAGGACATCCTGCTTAAATATTTTTTAAACGGTTTATATTTTCACAACACTTGTGTTCCTCCGCTAAATTATTCCAGAGGGCGACACCACGACTTGAGATGCACATTGATTTCAAGGTAGTTCCTACTTTTGGTTGGTATAATCGATTTTCGCCTCCTAGATTATAAATGCGAAGTGCATCCCGCTCCTGAAAGAGTTTTAAGACATTTTCTGGAAGACATTATTTGCGCAGCTCTTAAGTTTACAAGATCAAACAATTTTAAATTGGAGTATTGTAGAAACAATAAATTTGTGGGATGTAAATAATTTCCTTTATGAACGATTCGAATGGCTCTTCTTTGCAGTGTAACCAGGGGCTGAAGATTGGTCTTAAAATTGTTTCCCCAAACTTCAGAATCAGGCTCAGTCAAAGCACACATTGAAAAGTTGGAGGATTTAATCTCAGCGCTCCTCTTTCCCAATGGTAGCTGAGACCTGATCATCAGAGTTCATTCTCTAATCACACCAATACTGACCATCAGCCATCAGCCGCTCATCTAACACTTGGACTTT
>NW_015151416.1:44379-46367 GCF_000732505.1 Cyprinodon variegatus
ATATCAATAGTAAATAGTAGGGGGAAAGGAGTTTTAAAAGTCTCTGGGGATTGTTTTAAGGCTTTAAATTTTAAGTGGGTCCCCGTCCATAAGGTTTTAAGGCCATTGTCTATGTGGTTGACTGTAACTGCGGCTTTAAGGTCTGCGGTGCCTGTCGTGTCGGCAACCACTGGACCTGGTGGTTGACAACGGCAGTAATGGATGTTGTCAAGCCAAAGGAGTCCTACAATGTAGCTTGAAACCATCAGTGAGTGCGTGATTGGGTGACTGTCTTCGTAGATGTGATTTTAAGTGCTTCAATCAAGTCTCCTGACTTGATAAGAGCCATACAGCCAAAAGGCATTTGTCATTTATGGGCAGAATTTCTAGGTGTAGCCTCGGCCCGGACGGGTCTGGATCAGGGACCATCTGATTTCACTCCTGCTTTTTGAAGATGACGTGGTCCTGCTGGCTACTTCCTGCCAAGACCAATGTTTTGCCCTTTGCCTCCAGGCGCCTGTCTCTGAGGTGGCACGTCCCACTGGGAGGAGGCCTGAAGGATGACCCAGGACAAGCTTTAAGGATTGTGTCTCTCTGCTGGCCCTCAGAACACCTCAGGAAAGGGAAGTCTGGGAGTCCCTGCTGAGACTGCTGCCCCAGCGACCCAGTCCCAGATGAAATGTAGATATAGACTATAACTGTAGCTGTAGTTAAAATGATTATTGCTTATAATATGATTATTAGCTGTAGTTCAAATGATCTAAAATACCAAATAGATTGTGAGCATGCCCGTTAAAAGCCCTTTGTCTTGTCAGTTAGTCATGAAGACTAAATCACACATCAAATATGACAGTTCAAAGGAGTTTGAAATCAGATTTTTTTTGTATTATTTCATTCAAATATCTTCTTTGAATTGTTTTTAAAATTCTTTTTCACAGACATTCTATATGTTAGTAATTATGGTCTAAAGTTATGTCCGTCAATATACCTGAAATGCTGTTAATAAAATATTTACTTAATACAATACTATTAAATAATCATTAAATGACAATCTAAGATAACAAGACTTTCTCTCCAGAGTAAAAAGATACATAGGGGTTCAGGCGGAGATTAAAGAGAAACACTCCATATAATCAAGCTTTCAATCTTTATTTTAAGTTACAAACACAAATAATTAATAAAGCTTAGTTGATAAGGGGAATATTTTTAATGCAGTGATTGACAACAGGAAAAAGGAGCATTACAGCCTGTATTTTTTATATAGTTTGTATATATGCCAGTAACACAGTACAATGTACAAGTCTTTAAAATGGATGTTAAAACATTTTTCATACATTTTAAAAGACAACAATGATGTTTGAATTCAGCAACAATAACATAGTTTGGTTTTTGTTAGATGCCTTCATGCAGCTTTCATCAATTCTTTTAAATCTCCTTTAGTTTGTTGTTTTTTGGGATGTTTGTCTACAGGTGAAGATCAAAGGGAGTTATATGTTTCTATGATTAGTAGAACCAGAATCGACATGATTTATCAAAGCCCAGCAAAACCAGACCAGGAGAGACCAGGAGAGACCAGGAGAGACCACTTTAAACATTTTTAGTCCTTTTAAAAACTACAGAAGAAGAGATATAAAGATAAACTGAACCATTAACTTCCTGCTGAGGATGTTTCCAAGCTCACCTCTCCACCAGCAGGACTTCACCTCCAGACACTCTGAGGTTGGAGGTTCTTCACGAAAAGATTAATTCTTCATCAGAGGAACAATCAGAGGAACAATCAGCCTGATTAACAGGACAGATGATCAGAGGAGCAGAGTTTTCACCTCCAACATTATCATAGTGGCTGAAGTATGGGTAGAGTTTCTCAGTGAAGCAGCAGCCAGTAAAGGAGTAGATAAGACCATCTACATCATAGAAGGAGACCAGACCCTCCTCATAATCCACAAACACCCCCACCTTCTCAGGACCAGAATGGAGGTGGAGACGGACTGGAGGATCAGCACAAGCTT
>NW_015151416.1:47783-55731 GCF_000732505.1 Cyprinodon variegatus
TGAGGGAAAGAAACCAATAAATACCCCAAACCTACCAGATCACAGAGAGACTCTATTAACTGGTGTCTGACTCTCCAGAGCCATATTGTGGGAGGTACAGGGTACTGATATAGACCTAAGCCCAATTGGATGTTATGTAAATAAGGTTAGTTCCTCTGTAATTCCAAGCGTTGCTGTAATCTCCATCTTACCTGGATTTTCATCCTCCATGGTGCTGGAAGTAGGTGAAAGGATCCCAGACATGTTTGGATCTCTAAGGGTGAAAAAAAGAAATGAATATACCAAAAATCTGTAGAAAACATGAAGGCAACATAAAGCCTCATCTGGTTTGGTGAACAGGGACAATGAGGGCGAGTATAGACTTGGGTTCTATAATGCCAAAGAAGTCTAGAAACATATCCTAAATCGATTCCCAAGGCCAGTTTACACTTATACAATTCCCAAAATGCGGCACCCCTACTACCAATGCTTTCAAGGTCACTTTATCCAAACAAACAAAACAAGAGAAATACAAGTGTGAAAATTATCAAAGGCATTTGATACCAATGATTTTTAAATTCTATTTGGAAAATTGGAGCATTATGTTGTGAGAGAACTGCATTCAGGTGGTTCAGAAGTTACATTTATGAAAGGGAGCAATAACTACAAAAAATAACGTAAATCTCTAAGCAAAATAATTATGTGGAGTTCCAAAGGGCTTCATTTTGTGACCACTTCTCTTTATAGTATATATAAATGACTTTGTAAAATTAACAACTCTCCTCCACAAAGTAATCTTTGCAGATCACACCAATCTATTGTTGTCTTAAAAATCTTAACAACCTCTAATCTATTGAAAATGTTGAATTACTCAAAGTTGACAATTGGTTTAAAAGTAATAAATTATCCATAAATGTAAATAAAACAAACTATATTACATTTCGTTCAAAAATAAACCCTGAAAAAACAGAAAAGATAAACATTGATATAACTGGTAAAGCAACTCAGAGAGTCGAGAGCACCAAATTCTTTGCAGTATACATAGATGGATTTTTTATTTTGAAGAACACATTGAATAAATTATCTAAATATTTCAGTCTATTTTTTTAAGATGAGACACTTTCTTCCTTCTGAAATTCTCCTTACTCTGTATCTATCTGTAATTAAACCACATAGAAATGATTGCAATATCTTATGGTATAACACATAACCTAGTTATCTTGAAAAGCTGGAAATTCTTCAGAGAAAGGATACAGGTTTTATATTATGGGCGAATTATAACACTCCCTCAGATCCCCTTTTATGGGTTCAAGCTTCTGCAGCTCACTGAAGCAACAAATTTCATAATCCTTGTATTGTGTAGAAAGAGGTACATAAATGATGCTCATTCCAGTGTCCGCTCCTTCTCATAGACATTAGACGAGAAGGAAAGCTTTATTAAGAGGAAAACGCTGTCATCTAAGTGTACCAGCTTCAGTGAAGCATGTAGAGGCCCGGAGATCTGGAATGAGATTGATAGTTCTATAAAAGAATCACACTCTGTTTATTCATAGAAAAACTTTTAGGAGGCGTGCTTCGGTAGCGCAGTGGTTGGTGCATACAACCCATATACAGAGGCCTTAGTCCTCGCCGTGGCCGAGCTGGAATTCATATCCAGCCTCTGGTCCTGTCAGCCTACTGTACATAAAAAATTAGCCACTAGTGCTGCAAAAAATATAACATATTTTAAGCAAAATGTATTGATATGCTTTTCTTAAAAACCCAGACTTTGGTAGCATGTTGGTCTGCATGAATGCATAAAATATATTAAATAAAATCTAAACCTGATTTGAATGTTAGAATATGTACACACTGGATGGATGTTACTCAATCTCTAGTATGATCCTGTTTGGTGGGATGCGGGTTGTGGCTGGTTGAGGGTTGGTTTTTGTTTTCTGTTCTGTTTGTTGCTTTATTTTTTGTTTGTTGTTGTGTTTATTGTAATTTCTGCTTTCTTCATGATTCTGCTATTGAAGTTGCTGCATTTGGTTGTTTGTTGTTTCTTTAACTGTGGGTCCCTCTCCATAAGCATTGCGCTTCGGGACCTCAATATCAACCAAAATGATGATTTAAACTGTTAAGTTTTGTAAATAAATAAACAGAAAAGTGAGAATGTAAAGAAACTGTTGTGCCTTGGGTGGCAAAAAGGCAGCAAATGGCTCGGCTCCCAGACATCGTTTTTAATATTTAGTATTTTCACAAACTTCTTATACCTTGTAAGTGAGAAAGCTGCTAAGACTAAAGCTGCAACCAATTTTTCTGCTAGTTTAAGTCTCTAAGAGAGGAAAACAATCTTTCTGTCTCTCAGGTTAATGAAAATGTTTAACTTAGAAAAACAAACCTCTTTAAAGATCTTCCAGAGCTTTTAGAGCAGAGAGAAAATACTTAAAGGCAAATATTCCTGATGTGATTCTGTTCTGACAACAAAAAGATGAAAACTTGAAGCAGTAGAGAGAACAACAAGCATTTAAAACATGACTCCTTCAAGATTAACAGTATCAAAAGAAAAAATCATTTCAATGTGTCACTTTATGTCCAGGATTAGTCCCGTATGTTGTATTTAAAAGTGGCTGTGGAGAATGGATGGAGAGTTGATCGACTATTTTTCAAAAAACTAAATAACTGAATGACTCATTCAATGTTAAGAATGTCAGTCTAATTACACATTATATTACCATATAATAATAACTTCCAGGATCATATTACTTTGTTCAGTTCTGTGGTAATGCTAAATATGAGGAGTTGTACTCACCAGAGATAAAACAGTTTTCTGTAAGAATTGATCTATTCTGCAGCTGTGCTGATGCTCTGACAGGTTCCTCATCACTGAGCAAATTTATACCTACCTGCAGCATGTTGCCCCGCCTCTACCCTCAGGTGGGAAATTGTTTTAATGTGTGCATAGCACAGAGACAGAAGTGAAAAGAATCTGATCATCAGATCTGCTCACCCTGCCTAGTCGGACGCTGTCTACATGGAGTGAGTGTGACCTGGAAAAAAATTGGATAGAAGATTAAAAAGTCGTACAGAAACATTGTGTTCAAGCCTTTAAACTGAATTATATACTATAGATTTGGGTGCAAAGATTTGAGAATATTATGGTGCTGTAAAGTCTTTTACATTTTAGATCTGCTGGTGTGGGGGAGGGGTGTTTTCTAACGTACCTGAGCTGGGAAAAACTCAAAACATTTCTGTCAGAATCATATTGGGAAAATACAGATGTGCAAAATTAAAGTAGCTTCTCACTGGGCATTAGTTTAGTTTATTTAACAGGGACAGTGTGCAAAATATGTCAATGTTAAAAGAAGAGATGTGTTGTACCAGAGTTAACTATTGCTTCCATTCATAGTCCCCGGGCAGAATCACACATTTAAAAACCCATTACAGAACAAACTACAGTTAGGCTAAAATACTAAGAAATGATGTAAATGTAAATAAAGGCGCAGTCAGCAATAATATTGTTTACAGATTAGCTGCACTGATGCTGACACAGTTTGTAAGCAAGATGTTAATTTTTTGTTAATTTTAGTGGTGAACAGTTTTCTGTCTGCAGCCAATTTCAGACTCTAGAAGTTGTTTCTACTGTCTGATGGTCTTTAAAGAAAACCTATTTGTGGAACGGCAGATGATCTTTGTGGAACGGCACTGTTTCTGTGACACATGGAGCGAGAAATTTGGGTTGATTGATTAGAAAAATGTGAACTAAATAGTTTCAGTGTCGCTGGAGCAGTGCTATCGACTATTTCAAAGACTTGTTAAACTTGTGAGACAGATTAAATGATCAAAACTGAGGATTCTGTAGTTATTTAGGGCTAAACAGTGATGCAATGAGGTGTTTTTTTAAGAAGGAATATCGTGGTGGTTGGTCTGTTTAAGTGGAAGGGGAAGTGTTGACATGTTCATAGAGCTGGAGGACTAAACTAAAACCATATAAAGTATGAAAGGAACTAATCTCTCTAACCTCAGGAGCCTGCTGGAAAGTTTCATTAAGTACCTACTGAATGATGACATGCCAGAAAGGTATGACTGGATTCTCCAGCTTTTCAGCACCTTCCTATTATCAGAGGTCTATATCTCCTCTGATCTCATATTACAGGCAAAGTGGGAATGCAGCACTGTGTGAAAAGTGCCTTTATGTCCTGACATGCATGAAAAATAAATAAAGATCATGTCTCCTCAGACTGAATGCGGAAGCTTTATTTAAAAATGGTAGAGAAAAACATCTTTGGTTTCAGGAAGTTATTTTTCATGTTAAAAATCCCCAAAACAGAAATGTTTAAAATGAAACATGGGATCTTTTCTAGCATGTTTCATTAAGATTCAGCATATGCTGGTATCATTTTATTTCATTAAAAACAGTTAGCATTATTTGTTTAGATTTTAACAGTGAGATGATGTCACCACCATTGTGAGTCTGTTTGGAGTCTTTGCCTCCTGATGCTGCTTTATAATTTAAAGAAAATCCAACTGGTTTCAAAATAAAATAATAAAAACACGAATAGATGCATTAGATAAAAAAATGGTTGTCTGATTATTTAAATGCAACATATAATTATACTGATCAGGCATGGGGGTCGTGGACAGCGGTGTGTGTCAAACTGGGGGTCGCTACCTAAAAAAGGTTGAGAACCTCTGCATTATAGTGCCTTGCTTATGAACCTGTCACCACCGACAGGTCAGGATAGAAGCATCACTATGGCTTCTCTCGTCTCCCCCCACTCTTTTCTGACTCTCTCTAAATCTCCCCCTCCTCTCTGCTCCTCTCTGTGTTCAGTAACTCATTTTCCTCAGTTAGTTATAATGGTCATTTGTCATAAGTGTAATAAATGCTTTGGAGGTGAGGGTGTCAGAGTTAGAGTCCCTGCCTCAGGCTCTTGAACATCCAGTAGTTGAACAGGCCTAGCAGCTATAACACCGAGAACAGCAATTCATTAAAAGGCAGTGTTGGGTCATAAACCATGCTAATAATTTTGGACACTGGGGTCCAAAGTTCCTGGGTTTGTAATTTTTCTTCAGGGATTGTCATAATCTGACACCTTTAGCCAGCTGCTGTCACAGTAGGATGGCTTTTTCTGCTCTAACCTCCTAGACGGCGTTGGAAACCGTTTATGGTACGCTGGTGAACCTGTGTCCCATTGGCGGCTGTCCTGCTGCCTCTGTGGAAATAGGGTTTCATAGTATTCTGAATTAGGTCAGGAACCTTTACTGCTCTGTAACCTGAACCAGGTGTGCCAGTCAGGTCTGTCATCCTCTGTGGTCTGAAGCTGTTCTGCTTAGTGGACGTTCACACTGCTAAATCATCAGCAAGCTCTCAGCTCTGTGGTCACCTGAGGAGGAACTCCTTTAGCACCCTTTTCATCTAACTTCTTTAATGCAGGAACAGTTTCCCTCTCTTCCTCTGACCCTTCATCCTGAGAACATGAGGCCTCCTTTCTAAACTCATCCACCTTTCTAGCTCTTCCTTCAGGCTTCAGCTACAGTCCTGTTTCCAAATGTGACTTTTTCTGTTACAGCAACAAGCCTGGTTCTGAAATGCCCAACATCATTATTTAGACTTGGTTTTTCTGGAGATCTGGACCTTGGACCTGGCTTTCCATGATGGCTTCCTCTCTGAATCCCCCAGGGCAATTTTACTAAAATAGAAAGAAATCATCTGTGCTGTGGTGTTTTTCTGTCCTAAACCACTGTGTGGGTCCAGCACTACCCCCACAAAATTGGTTGAAAACGCCCAAAAATCTGATATATGATTTCACACAGAAACCTCTAAAACCCCCTTGGCTTAAGGAAAAAAGGGATCTTAATAGTGTCAATTCCAGACAAACTCGACAGTTTCCTTATTCATTTTAATAACAGACTACCTGAGGTTGGGAAATTTTTAACTACTTTGTTTCCCTGATTTTTTTCTGTCTGGGTAAAAGTCAAATGTTTGTTCCAAAACTAAATATCTGGGTCGCTACATCACTGACAAATTCTGTGATAATGATGATGATGATGATGATGATGATGATGATGATGATGATGATGATGATGATGATGATGATGATGATGATGACATTTAAGTTTTATTATTTATTAAAAGCTTACTGCTCATCCTTGTATACAGCTCCTTTGTGGTGTAAATGTTAAAAAGCTTAAGGTAATAATGACTCATTGACAATTCTTCTTAAAAAAGCCAGGTTCAGCAGAACAAGTGAAATGTTTTATAACACACATGTCAGAACATTCCAGGCACTTGTGAGAAATCTAAAATACAAGTTAACGTGTTGTTTGAGAAGCTTGTTAAACTGTCTGATAGTAATGCTTTCACATCCATGTCTCAGTGCGCTAAGTTACCAGTCGGCTAAAAAAATTGGTATGCAAGTCTCTTATAAGATTTTTTTTTTTGGTTATGTTGTTGTGTATTTACTGTTGTCAGAAAATCTGACTACTCTGACTACTTTCCATTGTTGTAAGTAAGGAGGAACGAACGCTGCTCTAGTAGAACAGAGCTGATTACAATCTTCTGGCATCGAGGTCCCTGGAGGTCAGCAGGAGGATCAAAACGAACATATTTTTTGAGACGGTGAGATGAACCTTTTGTCTGCAAAGTTTAAATTAAATTTCAAAAACTAAATTACAAAACAACAGATTGTTAACAGATTTAAAGATTACTAGAAATCAAATACTGGAAAATTAGCTCAAACAAAGTCCTCTTCTCCATTAAATAATCAAATAAATAAATGTCATCTAACAAAAACAAAAAAAATCTAACTAAATTAAAGATTAATCATTTAAAAGCATTACCATTAGTATAATACTAAAGAGTATACATACAAAATAAAAGATAACTTTTCTCTTTAGGGAGCAGAAAGGCAGTTCAGGTTTTTGTTCCACCTGTGAACCAAAAGACCTCGCATAGGAACATGAGGCTCTCTCTAAGGGTGAGAGGAAGGTTGTAGGTGCCACCAGAAGGCATTTAATTTTACTGAGACGTCGGTAATCTAGAGTGGGATCCCCCCCAATTATCCAGGTTGGCACCATAGGATTGGTGTGTATCGGGCAGAGTTAAATTACCTGTAGATAATGGGAAAGGTTTTGCAGTTCTATGGTTGAACAAAGGCCAGGTTCCAGGGAATTGTCAACTCCCCAAGGAGAAATTTTTGATCAAATGTTAAGAAAATCTGGTTATTTTTATGTTGCAATACAAACATGTTGAAGATAAGATTAACCAGTATGATGAGAAGTTAGAGGCTACAGAAGGTAAGGTAAGAAGATTTATAGATTTCAACAAAAAAAACTGTTTAAAATGATGGATGGATGAGATGAGAGTTCAAAGAAACTCTCAGCTCCAGAGAGAAATGGGTTAAAAAAGTTAAAAAGGCAGTTTTTAAACCTGATACTAAACATATTTACACTGTATTATATAGTAAACTTAAAATATACTAAGTAATAATAATGAATTTTAATTTCAATGGTGCTTTTAAAGAAACAAAACTCTAAAATTTTTAGCAGGAAATTAATAATTCAGAGTTGAAAAAACTTTTAAATGATTACAGAAAAAAAAGTTAGTAGGGCATAAAATAAGGTGAAAATCAAAACTTGTAAAATGGAGGAATTAACCTAAAATTAAACTAAAAAAACTAAATTAAATAGAGAAAAGTAAGGTAGATGAGAAAAGCAAATATGAGAAAATTAGATGAGAAATGTATGTGGTGAGAAGAAAAGGTGACTTAAAGTGACTGAAGGATGAAGTGGGGTGACTGACGAGACGACATTCCTTTCCTGAAAAGGCTTCTTCTTTTATATGGTTGTGACGGGTTCCTGTCACTTTTGTGAATGAATCCCTGTCTAATTGCTGTTTTCTTCTTGCAGTTGATTGGCTGGGGAGAGTTTAAAGGGATCAAGCCCAACCCACCAGCGGGGGAGGAAGTTTGGGAGTACTCCTGTGTGG
>NW_015151416.1:57657-58548 GCF_000732505.1 Cyprinodon variegatus
ACAATCTTGAGGGACACAGCAGCTTCTAGATACATCATTCTTGATAGTGTTCTGTCGTTAAATGATGAGACCTTTTTAAATTCACATGAGCTGGTGCAAGGTCTTGGGATGGATTTTTTACGCATCCCTCTTCATCGCATCTGTTTGGATTCGAATTTGGTTTCTGGTGAGGTGGTGGTGGCCGCAAGCCCAGTTTTCCCAATTAAAGGGGTTGATTTTCTCCTAGGAAATGATTTGGCCGGGGGTAAAATTTTAATTAATCCGGAAGTCACGGCAGTTCCAGTGGTTTCAGGTGCACCAGACGAGCTACAGAGAGGATATCCAAAGGTGTTCCCCGTGTGTGCGGTTACTCGTGCTATGGCCCGGGAAAATATGGAAACGGGCATCAGTGATATGATCGAAAGCAACTTGGATTCTGCGGGTACGTCGGTGTCTTTCACACCTGTGGCACCTTCATGTGATGTGGGCCAGGGGGAGGCTCATCACGACAACATGTCGAGAGAAAATCTTATTCTAGAACAAAGTCGTGATCCCTCTCTTTTTCCCTTGTTCGACCGTGTTGTCTCAAATGAAGAAATTGAGAAAATGCACGAGGGATATTTTTGTATAGATGGCCTGCTGGTGCGTAAATGGACACCATCACAGGCCACTGCAGAGGATGACTGGCGGACAGTTAATCAAATTGTGGTACCACAGAAATTTCGTCTTGCCATCTTAAGCCTTGCTCATGATAATCCTATGGCTGGTCACATGGGGGTGACCAAAACATATGACCGCATTCTGCGGCAATTTTTTTGGCCGGGATTAAAAAAAGATGTGAGGAAATATTGTAAAACCTGCGGGGTGTGCCAAATCTCCGGGAAGCCTAATCAAACAATTGCACCTTATCCT
>NW_015151416.1:61939-63259 GCF_000732505.1 Cyprinodon variegatus
TCCCTGTGCCATGAATGTCTGAGGTTCTGACTAAGACAGAGAAAAGGTGATGGTTGCTCTGACTATTGAAAATAGAAACAAAATAGCACCTTATAGAGGAAAAAGAATAAATAATATAATCCAATAGGATCAAATCTAAAGTTATGTGTGATTTTAATCTGAATTAGATTTCACTAAATGAAAAACTAAGAATTAGATTTCCCTTTCCTCCAAAAATATTAACACACATGTATATCATTAAAACATATGATCAATGAAATCAGCTATTTTCATCCCTCAAGTGTTTAAAATAAATAAACCTGACAGTTTACCAAATATATGGGATGTAGTTTGGGAAAATGCAGCTAAAATATATGAAAGCTATGAATTTATTAACTAATATTATAGATTTGCAAAAAAATAAATAATTAATTCCTGAGGATTTGAATCAAAGTGGCATATTTTCCTGAGAGAGTGAAATAATAATAATTTTTGGCACATTTAAAACAATAATATTTAAAAGAGAATGAAACCTAAAACCTGCTTAATGGATTTAAATCTAGGATGATAAAAAACAAAAACATCCTAACTTTCAGAATCAGGACTGAAATAGCAGCTGATATAAAGTTATAAATGGTTGATAATGCTTTCTACTGGGACTGGGACATAAATGGCCATTAGGAGTTTTCACCTGAGAACCCAAAAACACCCCCCCACAGGCTTTAGGTGGAGGGACGGCAGCAGAATGCGCGATAAGATGTTCTGATTGTTAGGTCAGAGGTGACGAGGTCTTCAGAGAGATCTCCCTATTATCCCAGGTTGGCTTCCAGCAGAATAGTAACTGGTTCACAGTTTATTGACTAGAGTTAAAGTACCTGCAGATAAATAGACTGAAAAGCGTCCATTTTACCGTTGACCCAGTTACAGGAGGTAAAGATGGGCGGGCTAATTGTTCTGCCCAATTCTTTAAGAAGTAAATCTATCTTAAGCTGATCTGGAATAAATATGCAAATTTATTTAACATAAGCATTTGTTAATAATTATACGGTGTTCAAATGACTCAGTTGGAAATAATGATAATAATAATATTATTTAATAATAATATTGATAATATTAATAATAATGATGAAGAAGATATAGATATGGGATTTAATTCCTAAATTAAGATGAATGGTGGAGGCTTTAAAATGATCTATTCTCAATGGATCCATAGCTCAGATATATCTGGAGGTTAAATTGACTGAAACTTTGTGGTTTTTCTTCAACAGAACATATTTTATTTGTTCTGATGAAGAAAAGGGAAAAAAGATAAAACAAGAGAAAAACAGCAAAGCTAAACTC
>NW_015151416.1:64982-68894 GCF_000732505.1 Cyprinodon variegatus
TTTTCTCTTTCCAGGGAAACAAAAAGGGTAACTGATAATGATAAGAACAAAAAATTAAAATTTTCAGCAAATAGATATTTTACCATAAAAGTATCATAATGGGAAAAAACAGTAAATATTTTTGCCAACTAAGGTGTGACTCCAGGGCTCTATTTATTGGCAACATATTTTAGCTATCATAATCCTTTCCATAACTTTTCCATCTATTATAATCATTTAACATTGTCCACCGACTTAATGCAGTTGTGGATTTTTTATATATATTTTTTTTATTATTTTTAATTGTGGACCATGGGTCTAGTGATTAAAGCAATCAATCGTTTCTGTTCTGACTCTTGAAGGAGGCGGTCACATTTTCCTTCTGCTCCTGCCCCTCCCTGCTCTGTCCCTGCTTTGCTGTGTCTAGTCTTTTCTGAGATCTCTCTTCATACCAGCCAAACTCAAACAATGGATCTAGTCAGCTGTTCTTTTAATGCAATTGTTCAAATTTATTCAACTGGAAGACAGGGAAAAGGGGACCCGTCCTGTCCTGCTGGGACTTACTTCGTGGGATAAACCATGGATTCCTGGAAGGCCTGGATGGATGGTGTGTTTGACAATGTTGTCACTGGAGGATATTGAAGATGTATGGATTTTTGATTTTATGATACTCAGATTTCTCCTGTTTGGATTTGAAGGATACCTGATTTATCTTCAATTAAAGAGGATGTTGGCGGCAATTTGGACATTGATCAGGCGGCCGGAAGCGGTTGACGCCCTCACAAAGGCTGTGAACGAGTAGGACCGGGAGATGACCTGCATGCTGGGTGCGATTGAATGCAGACTGGCTCCGGTGGTTAAACTAAAAGGTGAGATGGGATAACATCTTGGATGGGCACACTCGCTTTTAGGTGGAAAAGCCCAACACATTTCACATTTGGAATATTGGATTTCACCACGAAAAAGCCAGCAAGACATAGACTCAAGGCTGAAGGAAATTCCTGTGCAGCCTGCTCTCAAAACAGTAAGTGCCCCCCCGCCTCCCAACCACCCGCGATCATCTGTGGATGCGCTCAGTGACTGTTGATAAACTTCCATCTTATCCAGGACGTTGCCTGTAGTCAGTGTTCGTGGACAAATTGAATGCCCTCATCATACATTTACAACTAATGTCTCAATATGTCAGATTGACTTCATGTGACTACGCCTCCGATGTGACCCTCTGCTGAAATGTCTGTCTTGTGTTTACACGTGCTTTATTGTGCTGAGGTTTTTGATATCTCAAACTGTATCCTGTCATGGATAAAGTGTGACATATGTTTTTTTCTACCCTCTTCCCCAATGTGGCTCCTATCTTTCCACAGAGACCAAGGCAGCGCTAGGTAATCGCCGAGACCTGTGCAGTCAGGTAACCGGTGGGAACCTGGCAGCTTGGCCCCAGTTAATCCGTCCCCCCCACCCCCTCTCAGCCCCCCACCCTAATGTATGTGATGTATTGTACTGAACGTATTGAACGGTTTGTACTGAGACTGTAATTTCCCTCTGGGATTATTAACGTATGTCTGATTCTGATTCTTAATTCAACAGCTGAGTGCATATCCATGCTTCCATGGCTTCCAGGTTCGATCCAGAGTCTGACCCAGAGTGGGAGAACATGAAGAGGACTTACCCACGAAACCACGCCTCCATAGGAATGTAGCACAATGTAGAGTTCTCCCTGTTCAATTCAATTTAGTTTATTTCTATAGCGCAAATTCACAACACGTCACTCAAGGCACTTTACAGTTCAACCAGATCATCCAGTCAGATTGATTGAAACTGTTCAGAAACAATCCTTCCTATCCTTGAAGTGTTCCAGTGTTGGTTACAGCAGGGGTAACCAATTAAAAACCAGCGGGGTTTGAATAAATAAAATAATCAACCAGTAAAGGTCCAGAGACATTTTTTATTATAATCTGTTACTCTAAACAGAATTTAACGCTGGAATGAAATAAGGTTTTTATGCATCCATGTTATACATTGAATAAAAAAAAGTATTTAAAAAATAAAACATTTGGTATAAACACAATTTCCTGACTAATTTTTTTTCTCAAACCCCTGAACTGATGGTTTGTTATTTTCTTTCTTTTTTCTGTCTTAATGTTGGCAGTGGGCTTTAGGCTGCCCTGCAAGGCTTTAAACCTGGGTTTAACCGGAGACTAAGCCATTCTCAAGCACATATCAAGGAGCTCATTTTGAGCCTGGATCCAGATTTATTGTTGATTCTGTTCATGGTGGAGAATCCTGCTTCACAGCAGCAGGTTCAAGCACGCATTTAGTGCACCTGGGAAACTGAGGGACCTATTAGTTATCTATTCTGTTTTGTTGATCTATGGTTTATTTTCCATCATATTCAAACCGTCTTCAGTTACTCTCTGCTGACCCCTTGTGCTGGTTTCCTTTCCCCTTGGCTTACTTCTTAGTTCCACTCACACCTGCTCCATATCCAGCTCATTAGCCCATCCTTTGTTCTGTTCCCCTTATATACTCCACCTCTGCAGTCGCTCAGTGCTGGTTCCTTGTTGCTCTTTTTGCTGCTTTCTCATCTGGCTCCCCCCGTGAATTTTTCTATGAAGTTTTCTGTTTTTCTGCTTCCTTGTATTTTTTGTACTTTGGATTTTTGCCTCAGTTGCCTTATTAAACATTTAAGACTCGCTTTTGCCTCCTGATCTCTGCATGTGCATCCTCAAAAACCTCCACCCAACCGTGACAAATTTATTTTAATGTAGACACATGTCAGCCCTGTTTTAGCCAAATATTTGAGTGTGCAGCACCTATAACTATATAAATACATTCATAAATGATCCTTTAAATAGTTCTGTTCATCTAATTGATTCGGACCAATCATAGTTCCCACAGGTTCAAATGTAATGTATCTCCATTTATCAGGGTGTGATGATGATATTCTGTCTTCATAGTTAAATTTTCCTATGCTTTGCTGAGGGTGCACATACTTTTTGTCTTTTCAATTCAATTCACTTTATTTCTATAGCGCCAATTTACAACACATGTCATCTCAAGGCACTTTACAGTTCACCAGATTACACAGTCAAATTGATTATATTTCTATTTATGCAGCACAGATGCATGAATAAAAATCACCTTTGCATTGAAGGCAGCTTTCAGCATCTTTACCTTCACTGTCCCTAAATTAACAATATTCAGAATATAAGGAACCACATTAGAGACCTTTACAATTTTAATCATGCGTTAATAAGTAAGACAAGAACTAAGGTACGGCCAAGTTTTATAGCCGATTTCACAGCATTGACTCACAGGCTCCAGGATTCAGCACCAGACAGCTCCTGAAACACGCACTTTTTGACGGCACACAGATTCTGGAAGGTATCTCTGATTCCAGTCAGAGCTGTAGATCACGCCCTGAAGCCAACAGAACCACATCATCTGCAAATAACAGAGATGCAATCCTAAGGCCACCAAATCAGATCCCCCAACACCTTGGCTGTGCCTAGAAATTCTGTTCATAAAAGTTATAAACAGAATCGGTGACAAAGGGCAACCTTGGTGGAGTCCAACCCTTACTGGAAACAAGTCCGACTCACTGCCAGCAATGCGGACCAGGCTGTGACACCATTCGTACAGAGACCTAACAGCCCTTATTTAAGGGACCGGTACTCCATACTCCTGGAGTACCCCCCAAGGGACACAGTCAAATGTCTTCCTCAGATCCACAAAACAAATGTAGACTGGTTGGGCAAACTCCCATGCACCCTCCAGAATCCTGCTGAGGGTATAGAGCTGATCCAGTGTTCCACGGCCAGGACAAAAACCACACTGCTCCTCCTGAATCCAACTCCTGAATTCAACTGTCCGATGGACCCTCCTTTCCAGAACCCCGGAATCGACCTTACCAGTGAGGCTTAAGAGTGTGAT
>NW_015151416.1:69835-77143 GCF_000732505.1 Cyprinodon variegatus
CCGACCCGGAGCCCCCAGGCTCTGCTTTCTCAATGGAAGACGTGTTGGTGGGATTAAGGAGGTCTTCGAAGTACTCCGCCCACCAACATAAAACATACCGAGTCAAGGTCAGCAGCACACCACCCCCACCATCGGAGCCAACTCACCACCAGGTAGTGGTCGGTTGAGAGCTCCGCCCCTCTCTTCACCCAAGTATCCAAGACATGCGGCCGCAGGTCAGATGAAGCAACAACGAAGTCGATCATTGAACTATGGCCTAGTGTGTCCTGGTGCCAAGAGCACTTATGGACACCCTTATGCTAGAACATGGTGTTCGTTATGGACGAGCACAGACGTCCAACAACAGAACACCACTCCAGTTCAGGTCAGGTGGGCCATTCCTTCCAACCACGCCTCACCAGGTCTCACTGTCGGTCTCCTTGAGAGGGGCTGGACATTCTTGCCCCTGGTGGAGTCCTTAAGGGGGGCACTCTCCAGAACCCCCCTAAAGACTCCAAAAAGAGGGGGTAATCTGAACTGCTGTTTGGCGCATAATCACAAACAACAGTCAGAACCCCCACCCCTAACCAACCAAACCCTCCACCAGGATAACGTGGCAGCCCAGGGAGTGATCTAGGCCATCATTTCTGATGTATTTATTAGCTGTGAGGTTTTTAATTCTCCATTCTGATAAATGTTCATCACATTTTACTCTGAGGGATGTTCTTGCTTTCTTTTCTTTTCTTAACACCCACCTAATTTCAAGTGATCCCTATTCTACATACCCAAATGGAAAAGCAAATAACCGAGACACTGTAAGCCCAAATTACATGCGTGATGCATCAATTGAAAGCTAACACCTTCAGGTTTCTGAAAATATTTAATAATAGTGTGAGTATAACACAGCCTAAACTGCATCAGTTCAAACATGACTCAAAGTTGATGTTTTTTTTCTTCTTGAAAATAATAGGTCTTAACACCAGTAATAAGGCCATGCTTGAGAATAGAATAGTAATATAGAGTATTACATTATGTATTACATCACATTTGTCCAACATCATGTCAGCCACAAACACAGACAATTTCTGACCTTTAGCTTTAACAGTTCCAGAGCTGTGGAGTTTTTAACTTTTTGAGTCATCATCTCCAAACCTCTCCAAATGTGGCAAATGTTTTCTCTATGCTGTGCTTTACTATTTGACCCATAGAATAACACTGAAGCATTTTGATGGCCACAACACATTAATGAGGCAAGCATTTTCCCATTTTTTTTCACTTTCATCTGATGATTGACTGTTGAGGTCACCACCCATTTCAACTGACCGTATGGTTTCTTGATTCAGATACATTTTAGGACATAAAATGAAAAAAATGACAAACTTTGAACTAAATGAAAGGTAAACTATTTAGTAGCTATGACCAGCTAACTTTTCTGATGTAGAAAAACAGGATATTATGTGGTGATTTTTCTCACTGTGGAATATTTTTATCACTAATATGCTGGATTACTTTTAATCTGTCGACCCTTATGGATGAATGGAGTATAAACAATTGAAGATTGGATTTATAAAACGGCTTCTGGACGCCTTCAAAGGGATGTTGTCATGGCTCCTTGTCATGTTTACATTTTGACATGCTGCTATATCTGAGTTAATTGTGCTTTGGAGCTCGCTGTGTCCATAAAATGATCTTGGTGGGGGAATTGTGGAGAATCTAAGCTAATGATGTCCAACATGTCTATAGTGGTAAAACCTTTAGCGGTGGAATGTTCATGTTTTCTGTGTTGTTAGTTGTAAACACTTTAATAACGGTGACCAGATACCAGGTGGATGTTGACAGGTTAAAGGGATATAAAGTATCAGTGGAATCTGTGACGTGTCCATTTAGTGAGAATTAGTGAAATAATTAGACACACAAATAATATTAAACTCTTCTATTACTGTAACTATAATCTCATAATTATGACTTCCTGTTAAGCTTTTTGTTTTTCTTTTATGGTGAAATGGGTTTACAAAGAATTTATGTACAATGGAAATATAATAAAGAGGTTCTTTAATATATTTTTACTGTAGATAAATCCAACCATTTTGAAATAGGTTGCCTAGACTATCCCAAATTATTCAACCTTAATATTTTATATAACATAAAAGCTTTTGTCCTTCATGGAACTTTTCCGCCTTTATATTACTTTCATTTTCATTAGTTTTGAAACTTTGATACTTCTACATGAGCTAAAACTTTAACTTCTTCAAACATATACTTTAATCCTGGAATGTTTAGTTCTAATTGAATATGTTGATTAATAGTGATGGATCCAGTAACACTGATGGATCGGTGCTTGTGTGGAGCCCATAGATGCTGGTGAAGGTTGTCAGTCATCCAGGTTGCAGTCATTCCAAAAAAAACAAAATTAAAATGAATCCACTGGACTTTGTTTCCAAGTTTGAAGACGTTTGGCTTCCCATCCAGGAAGCTTTTTCACTTTTGGTTTTTAAGCACATTTAGAATTTAAAAAGCTTCCTTGAAGGGAAGCGAAACATCTTCAAACTTGGAAACAAAGTCCAGTGGATTAATTCTAATTTTCTTTTTTGGAGCCCATAGAGCCAAACACTGTATCAGTCCTAGTGTTTCCAGAAAGTCATGTGACCGATCCAGGAGCTGTTTCTAACTGACTGACTCACTAAACTGGGGTTAAGATCCTATCTGTCAACATGATGCATTTGCTAAAATAATGTCTCATCTTTAGCAGTTTGTCATTGAAATGATGCAACATTATAGAGCCTAAAAGGAATAGGAACGTTTCAGCCGTTTTTATTTTTATTGTGTGGTTGGTCATCCTTTTCCTCTCAGTTATAACTCAGCTTATCTGAATTAAAGTTAATTTCAAATAGACAGTTTATTTACTGTTTTTATTGTAATATGATTTAAAATTCCAGTCCATAAGCATCCTCATTCACATTTTCCCCTAAATTATCACCTTATGATAAATGTTTACTTTATTTATTGGCTTCATCTAAAAATATCAAAGATATTTTAAATTTAAACATAGATATGAAATAATACAATATAACCTCCAATAACTTCAATGTTATCATTGTTCTAGAATCTAGATCATCAAATTAATATAGTTTATTCTGTCCAATCAGCTGCCTGTAGTGTCTTTAAATGTCCAGCAGGTGTCAGTATTCAGTGAGACAGAATCAACGCAGCATCAATAGTTTGGCTTCATCACTACTGACACCTCTGTTCTTTAATTTAAGAAATAAGAAGCGATGTATAATCCTCTGTGATTAAACCTGAAATAAATAATCCTGTGTGAGAGAATAGATTTATTGTAGATTAAGTTGCCAGTTTATACAGGAAATTATTACTTTTCAGGGATAATCTCTAAATAAATCAGATGAAACTGTTCTTAGATCATTTCTTTGACGTCATCGGGGTGAGGACGGCTCGCCTGAGGATCCGAGCATCTCATTGGTCCGCTGCATCACGGTGAAGCCAGTCGACCAATCACAGAGCAGGATGTTGACACGCGGCAGGGCAGTTCACCACTCAACAGGAAGAAGCGGAGGTCCGGCCTGAGAAAAGGGAAATAACCCAAAACGAAGAGGTTCCGACTTCATCCGGACCTAAACAACCGGTACCGGAACCTACAGGAGATAACAGCTGGCAGAACCGGACCGGAGAGCTGGTTCCGGTACCGGTGATCGCTACAGGTGAGTTAGCATAGTTAGCATCTAGCAGAAGCCAGAACTGCTGACTGGGACAGTTGATCAGGATCAGAACCGCAGACAGGCTGAACCCTGCTGGGTCTGAAAGGTTCTGATGGAGGGACTGGTTTCCCCAACAGAACCCTGAAAATAAAACAGCTGTAAGACGGACAGATTTGACCGGGATCCAGGAAGAAATAGGTCCAGTTAGATCCACAGGCGGAACCAGCAGGTCCAGTTGGTTCTGATGAGAAAGAAAAGTCTTGATTTAGAGGAGAGAATGAGGGCGTGGCCTCCAGATCGCTTCCGCTGACCATTCAAGGCCACTTCCGGTCCGGTTCCAGGGAGGCTCTCAGAAGAATGGTGGTGGATGAAACAACATGGCAGATGATGAGGATGAGGATGATGAGGAAGGCTGGACAGCAGGTTGAAATGGGAGAGAGAGGCAGGGGCGGATTTAGGAAATATGGGGCCCAAGGCAAAGACAGGCAGGGGCCCTCTGAACAGATCTGTTATCCAGATAGAGAAATGTTAATAGAATAGACATCCATTATCTGTTCTAGGTTGTGTCCCTCTCTTCTTGTCCCTTTTCTTCTTGTTTTCCTCTCTATGTTTTGTACTCAGCTGACTTTTCATGCTGTCTCTAAAGGAATGAAAGATTTTTTCCAAGCACTAAGCTCACTTAGCTGATTGCTCCTTCCTGTGTTTCCAAAAAGGCCAAAGTAAATAACCCAGTCCTTCTTTTCACTGTAGACAAGCCATGATCTGCTTATCTGTTCTCCATTTTTCATTTGGATGAAATAATAGCTGCATGAATCATGACAGCAGACAAGATAGAGGAGAGCAGGAGGCGGGGTTACCAATCTACTCGCTCTGGAGAGCAGAGTTCGCTGCTTTTAGATGTTGTCTCCAAAGTCTCCAGTAGAAGGAAACAATAAAACAAACAGTATGATAAAATCCGCCCCTCTCATCCAGACACCGAGCCGCCTGCAGCTCTGAGACGGCCTGTTGTTCATCAAAGCAAACAATACCAGCTGACTATAGAGTCTGAGCTGAATTATCCCATCACACTGTCAAGGTTTTTAATCATTATTTTGCTATTCAATTAATCTGTCAATTAGTTTTTCAATTAATCGATTGATAAAAGATTTAAAGGAGATATTTTCTAGAATGAAACTAAAACTTTTCCACCTGAGGAGTTCTGGATAGAGCATATTGATGAACGGAAAGGCAATAAAATCTTAAAAGCTACATTTTTACACCTGTGGTTAAATAAAGCTAAAGGTTTATTGCTCTGTCAACTAAAAGCATGTTTTCGAGTCTCTATAAGGCAGTCAAGGATTAATCGATTACTGAAACAGTTGACCATAATGTCAATAGTGGATAAATCTAATTAATTATTTCAGGCCCAGTTTCCTTCTTCACTAAATACACAGACTTTCAATTTTGATTTCAGATTATGAAACAAAACATTAACTGGATCTGTGACTTAAAGCCTGCAGCTTCGACACTATTTGCACTATTAGTGAATATTAGTGTTTTTTTCTGATCCAGTCCGATACCTGGGCTGGGATGTCCAACCGGAACGAACCATATATCTGCCATGTGAGGGAAGCTTTAGCCTTCACATGAACCTTTTAAACAGAAAAAAGGTAAATGAACACAGATATAAACAAACTTTATATTATTTATAAAGTACAGGAAAACCTGTTAACCCTGCAGGACAGCGGCCCTGAAGGCCCCACCTTTGATAGTAGAAGTAGCATAAAGTAGTTTTTGCTCAGTAGCAGAGCTCAACACTTTAAATGTACATTTCTTTATTAGGTAGCTTAAAATCAAAATAGTTACACACTAAGTAGCGCTGCCTTGATTTTTGCTCCATGAAATGATCCAAATACTCTGAATATCCAGAAACCAGCTGATATTGACGTATAATGCGTGTAGAAAGGGGACATGAACTAAACCTTCAAAGCTCCGCTTCTCACCTCGCCTCAGTCAGCTGAGTTGATCTGAATGAAGCAGGTGTCAAACGTCATTGGTGACATCATGCAAAGGAAGCTCCGCCCACTGCCTCAGTGTCCAGTATGAAGCATGCTTTAAGGCCTCGGTGTTGGAAGCAGCATCACTACTGCTGAGGAGTCTGAATCATCTGAATCAGGCGACCTGCTGCAGAGAGGAGCGGCAGTCGATCTAATATTTCTCCCTGCCTGAACTTTCAGGAATGATGGAAACCTTTAGCTTGGATCAGAGATTCGCTTTCACGTCTTTTATGGCATCTAGAGACGTTAGCATCTTTCTCTGATGATCCTCGGCCTCAGAAAGCGCTTTATCATTTATATTCTGTTTCATTCTTGGTTTTTGTTGTTTGTTGGTGAACAAAGTTCTCTGTGTGTGTTTTCCATAACTAGAGGAAAGATCTCACACAGGCACAGCATGAGTTACAGCTGCCATGTTGATGGATGCTTTAACACCTACTGCCAGCAGATGGCAGCAGCGTACTACAGCGTTTAGTCTGCTGATAGCTGCCAGGGCAAACTTTATTATCAGGCTGGAAAAGGACAAAGGTTTGGAGCATATTGATTTGGACTGTTACATTTGATCATAGTTTCCCTTTTTTTATACCTGCACAGGATTTTATCTTCTGCCTGAGATTTTTTTCTCTCCCGCAGCTCAGTTTAACTTGAAATGTTTATTTGATAGGGGGAGACACTGAACAGAGCAGCAGGCCCATGTTTGCAGTAGCATCAGATAGTTCGCAGTAGCATCAGATAGTTCGCAGTAGCATCAGATAGTTCGCAGTAGCATCAGATAGTTCACAGTAGCATCAGATAGTTCGCAGTAGCATCAGATAGTTCGCAGTAGCATCAGATAGTTCGCAGTAGCATCAGATAGTTCGCAGTAGCATCAGATAGTTCGCAGCACTGGAACCTAGATGGACTTTTAAAAAGTACCTCTAAAAATGAAAGTAATAGTCATTTAAAATAGCACAACATAATATTGACAACATTTAAACAAACAGTGAAACATAAAAACATCAAAAATGGTCCAGTTCTGTTTTTGACACAATCAGAGTTTTGTTTGTTTAAATGTTGTTTTTTTCTCATAGTTTTCATAGATTTTTCTGCCTCTTTGTTTTTTACCCTTCAGACAGAAATGTTTCCCAAATCTGCGACAATAAAATGTTCTGTTTTATAGTTTCTCTGGTACCAGTGCAGAGTTTCTAGAAAACACAAGAGCCCAGTAACACTGAACCAGCAGTACCACTTCTGAACCAGTGGTCCCATCTGTTTATCAGCGGTACCGTCTATTAACCATTGGTACCGTCTATGAACCATTGGTACCGTCTATTAACCATTGGTACCGTCTATGAACCATTAGTACCGTCTATGAACCAGCGGTACCGTCTATGATCCAGCGGTACTGTCTATGATCCAGCGGTACTGTCTATGATCCAGCGGTACTGTCTGTGAACCATTGGTGCTGTCTATGATCCAGCAGTACTGTCTATGATCCAGCGGTACTATCTATGATCCAGCAGTACTGTCTATGATCCAGCGGTACTGTCTGTGAACCATTGGTGCTGTCTATGATCCAGCAGTACTGTCTATGAACCAGCGGT
>NW_015151416.1:78713-87342 GCF_000732505.1 Cyprinodon variegatus
TCAAAAAAGTACTCCAGAGTGTTGTTCAGCATGGGGGTGAGTAGAAAATGAAGGCTAATCATGTTTTGGGTGTACTATTCCTTTAATAACTGGGGATGTCTAATTCTGAAATCCTGTGTGTTTGGGTTGTTATAGATACTGCAACATCTATCTATCTATCTATCTATCTATCTATCTATCTATCTATTCCTTTGTGCTTCACTCTCACATCAGTCCTTCTTCTCTGTCCATCCCTATCTTATCGTAATCTCTTAACTACAAGCTGAGCTAGCATCTCCTCAGGTCAAAGTTAAAAAGATCTGTTAGCATTTCTCAGGTTGTCATAGTAACAGGTATTACCAACGTTATGGTGACTGACTTTGCTAGTTCCCAATAACAGCTTAAACTGCAGCTTTACCTGAATGATCTCTAAACACCAGAAGCTCGTGGCTTTTAGGTCGGCCTAAAACACAGCAGCCAGCAGGATGGAGGACTTTAGACGTGATTAATCAGCTCGGCGGTTCTGATCCAGCTCAGACTGACTCTCATTATTTATGGCTTCCTGAAAACAACTTCTATTCATCCAATATTTTTGGTTGTAGAGTTTTACTCCTTGTAGAACTAGATGTGCTGTTCGGATCTCAGTATCCTGAGAACTCTAAACAGAACCAGAGAATCTCTTCTCTGATTGGCCAGTCACTTTCCAATCAGTCTGAGCTGTGTGGATGGTGTCCATACCTGCAGCAGGAGGATCAGTTTCACCCACAGCTATATATGATCTAAGGAAGCCTGAGTGGTCCAGAGTATTATAGGATCTGATGGATTGCTTCTCTCTGTGTCTCCAGGCGATTCGATATCTTGCAGAATGTGGACCCAACAGGGAGAAGCTGAAGACAGAGCTTGGAATGATGCTGAGCCTGCAGAACATTATGCAGAAGTGAGTGACAGATCCCAGATGTTGAGATTATTTAGTCTGACATGAAGGACGGAGCTTCTACTGTAGAACCTGAGAGGTCCAGTCTAGCTGAGAGGATCCCTGCTCTCAGCCATATGCCGCTATTAATGTCTGTTATCATATTTAGTGTTAGAATTCGACATCAGCTCTATTAAGGCCGATTAAGGTCTGATCCAACTGTTGGACCCGGTGGGTTCAGGTCTAATGAATCTGAACCTTACTGCAGGTCCACCACTCCAGGAGAGACCAAACTGCTGGCCTCAGAGATCTATGAGCTCCTGCAGGCGGCGGGCAGCACGGAGGCCGCGGCGGCGCCTGTTAGTGGCCGAAGAAAAGCTCAGTTCTTCTTGGGCTCCAGCAACAAGAAAGCCAAGACGGTGATCTTGCAGATTGACGGCCTGGATGACCCAGTCGGTTCCAGAACCTTCAGAGATAAATGCTGGTGAGAAAGCTGCCGGTTTCTGACGCTCTGCCTCTCTGCAGGGTCGGCGGAGTCTCTGTGAGGAGGCCCTGCTGAAGATCCGTGGAGTCATAAGTTTCACCTTCCAGATGGCTGTGAAGAGATGCATTGTCCGGATCCGGTCCGACCTCAAGGCCGAGGTGAGGCGGGTTCTATACAGTCCGGTCTGACCAAGGTTTCTCCATAAAGGAATCAGGCTTTACAGTAAATGACTAGAGAAATTAAATCCTCAGAATAAATGGAAATTACATTAAAAACAGAAACAAAACCAGATTTTCCTCCCATGTTGCTCCAAATGAGCAGGGGATGGTTCCTCTGGGTCCTAATGCCAGGCATATTTACTCTGTGCCTGAAAATCACAGTATTTTTGTGAAATACATTTTTCTACCTTGTAAACTAAAATGTCTGACGATGTCATTTATGTGCATCAATAGATACAATATAGCTTGATTTTTTGGCTTCTGGTTCTTGTTTTTTTTACCTTATTGGTCCCAATGTGAAAGGGTCCCCTGACGATGTGTATCTCTTGATGTTTCAGGCGCTGGCGTCTGCCATCGCCGCCACTGAGGTCATGACTGCTCAGCAGGTGGTGAAGGCGGAGAACGGGGAAGAGGTCAGGTCACCTGATAAATTACTATTTCCTATTTCTTTCGTACCAGTGGGTGCTTATCAAAATGTATGTTGACCTACTCGCCCTGGTCATCATGATCTGGACCATGTCCTGATGGCCTCTCATAACTCTGTCCTTTCTAATAATTTTTTAATAACCTCTGAGTTTAATCTAACAGAGCCCTCCAACCAAGGATACGTTTTCATTACAGTAGATCATTATCAGACAAACGTGTTACATCTTTTAAAGATGCTCTTCCATATTTAATGCCCGCTCTACCTCAGAACCACCAGCAGAGGGCAGCGATTTAAATTCTACCCTATCAACAATTGATGCCCCTTTAGACGGTGCTACTTCCTCGTGTTTGGAAGAAGCTGACAGGGCAAAAATCTATTTAATCAATTTATCAAATTTTCTGTTTTCAGATATTTAATTTTTGAAAAATCAGTATTTATTTAACAATAAAACACAATTGAACATTGACTTTCTTTGATACAGGTGAAGATTTCTTGTTTGAAGCAACCTTTAAACTGAAGTAACGTTGAAAAACATTTTTCTATGATCGAGAAACTTTATTGTCATAGAAGGATTTTTTAATGGATTTAAAGAGATTTATTCTGTGATTGAATAATAAATATCCTACCCATTATGTGATCCAAATAAAAAGAAAACATGACTTCAATCAACAAGTTGCTTCAAACTAAAAATCTTCACTTCTATCCAAAGAAAAACATTTTCAAAGAAAGTGTTCAAATGTGTTTTTCTTTTTCTCAGTTATATTTTTGCCTTCAAACACTTTTTTAGCTTTGATTATAAAGTTATTTTTTGATTGAAAATATTTTTCTTTTTGATTGAATAATAAAGAAACAAATCTAACATGTTTTAGAAGCAGCTTCACGTCAAAGATTGAGTCGCACTTTAAATTCAGGTCATCTCCCTGAACAGATGTTTACAATAAAACTTAGCTTTACAAAGCTAAGCTAAGTTTTTGTTATCATGAAACCAAAGCAGGAAAAAAGAAAAACAACCTTAAATTAGATTTTGAATGTAAAATTCAAAAAAGGCTCCTTCTCTGGTTGGGTTCAGAGCTGTTTCAGGATAAGACCAGATCTTTAATAGATGCTTTTATAGATAAACTGAAGTCCAGTCTTAGTTCTATAATGTTTGAGAAAACTGATTCCAGTTGTGATTAGAGACCAGGTCTGTCTCATTATTCCTCCATTAAACCTGAGCTACTGAGATGTTGTTATATTAAAGACCAGCAGGGGGCAGCAGAGCCATGCTGACGGCTGACCTGATAGGCTGGGCTTCCTGTTCAGACTATTCTGGTTCTTTGATCTGTTGACGTTCCTGGATTATGGAGACTATAAGGCTTCATACAGCCTGAAAGCAGACTGCTGAAATAAGAACCAGTCGGTTATTTAGGGCCAAAGATTTGGGACCAGTTGATGATTGTTCTCATCTGAGATTTTAAATATCCTGGGAAAACGCTCCTCCATCGGACTCTGGTTAAGCATTTAGTTCTGAGTGGTTTAACTGGGCCCGTTTGTGGACCAGTGGGGGGAATGCTACTGGTTGATGGCTGGATCCATCTGGGTTCTGTTAGAAACTTTCTCTGGGTGACTCGATGAAACTCGTTTCCTTGATATGTCCTGACTAACTTGAAGTCTTTAGAAATGAAACTGTTCCTGTTTGGACCTGACAGCTGGTTCTATCAGAACGTGGATCAGGAAGCAGCATTAGTAATCAATGGTAACAGAACAGGGAATGTGGACCTCTGCCCTCTGTGAGGGCAGTGGGGCTGAACAGAATCGGGTCCAGCTTTAATCCTAGTTGATCTATTTTTGTCTCCAGGTTCTGATCCACTTCCCTGAGGGCAGTTCTGTGCAGGTGGAGCAGAACATGGACCTGCCAGAGTACCTCCCGGAGGAGGAGAGTCCGTCTCCAGAACCCGACAAGGCAGTTAGCCGGATGGGAACGGGCCAAGAGGGAACCAGCTGGCTCGGAGCCGCCGCCAACTTCCTGTCCCGCTCCTTCTACTGGTGATCCGACAGAACCGCCTCGTCCAACCGCTGTCCCCTTCCTCCGTTCAAACCATCCGTTGCCTCTCAGAACCAGAACCAGCGGCAAACCTTCCAGCTGAACCAGAATAAAACTCTCAGCTGTTGGACTCACACCAGAGTGTCTTAATGAGCAGGAAAAGTTCTGCTGGAACCAGAACAAACGAGTCAGAACAAAAAACCCAAAGGTTTTCCAGTTTTCCTTTTAATTCCTATGAGGGACCCAGTGATAAAACTGATGTTTGCAGCAGGTTCTGATCAGGAACAATGAGACCAGAACGTCCTGCTGAGTGTTTAAACATTTTCCCAGGTTCAGGTCCTGTTTCTCTCTGTTTGCCTCAGGAGAGTTCTGCGGTTTTCCAGCTGGGATCAGAACCACCTCTATCTGATGTCAGCGGGGAACTTAGAGACGTGACCCGCCTCAGAGACCCGGTTTATCACCTGTTTGCAAAATGTCGTCATGTTTACATGTTTCCTGACTGAATGCCTTGAAGTTTACTGGAACAGATGTTACCCGTCCACTGGTTCCCAGTCCTGGAGCCCAGACCGGGAGCCAGTTGGACCAGACGGTTCCTGTTGAGCATACTGAACATCAGAGAGCTGCCAAGAATTTAAAGGTTAAATCCGTCTGTCAGATTTGAAGAGGAAACGATCCAAGTTGTTCCTGAAAAACATTTCAGTAAAGTTTAAAAAAACTTCCCAGTTTTCCAGAATCGAACAGAAACTTTTCCTTGGAGCTTCGACTGATTTCCTGACCTGATGCTGCTTTTCCTGCTGTCTGCTTCTAGACCCGTAACCCCTAACGATTATCGTTGCTCTGCCACCAACATTCTTCTGGCTCCGCCCCCTTTCTTACTCCTTTGATCAGAACCGGTCCAGATCAGCTCTTCTGGCCCATTTTCAGTTCTGGTTTCCAACTAATCCTTATTGTGGTTTAATGTTGGTTCCAGACCAAAACCTGAAATTCTTGAAGTAAAACTTTGGACCTGATCAAAACTCTAGAACCAAAGTTCTACAGTTTGTGGGTTTCCATGGAGACCAGCTTTGACCAAAGGGTTAGGAGCGATCCAGTGGTGGGTCCAGTGAAACTCAGGCCAACAGGATCCAGTTCCAGAACCATCAGACTCGTTTTCTGCTGTGTTCTTTGTTCTGTCCCGGTCCTGTCGGGTTCTAACCGGACTGTTCCGGTTCTTTCTTCTGATTCCGACTGGACCATGTTAACCCTTCATCCTCTTCTTCCTCAGCGTGCAGCGTGTGAATAAAGTTGTTCAGTCTGAAACCCGTCTCTTCTTCTTTATTCATGTAAACCGGGTCCGTCGGTACCAGTGAGCTGCTGCTGAAACTGGGTGGACTGGTGAGATGGTTCTGTCAGAACCTTAACAGAATGTGAGGGCTACGGTTCTGTTGGATCTGAAGTCCATCTGGTCTTCATGATGAGGGCTGTGGTTGGAGAACATCTAGAAAACCATCTAGAAGTGGAGGATCTAGTGGGGAACTTTGGTCTTGGACCTTAAAAATGGAGCAGTGATTCCTGGCAGAACCTCCTGGTCCAAAAACAGTCACATGCTGAATCCAGAACCTTTAGCCTCCTTCTGGGGGTTCTACTTAGAAAAAAAATAAACTAGTGAAGGAGGTAAAGATCAGATTCTAATGGTGGCCCATCTGGACCCCAAATGGTTCCTCATTTTATTAAAGTGTTCATCTCTATTTGGTCTATGTCTGGTTCTGATATCCAGGACCAGGAGATCATGGAGAACCTCTGGGTTCCTAAAGGGAACCATCATCCCCTGGAAGCTCACAGTGACCCATGGATAGAACCGGGTCTGGTACCATGCTACTGAACAGCAGTTCTGCTCGTTCACAAAAAAAAAATCAGAGTTTCAGAACCAGACTGATGATGAATCCATTACTATTCAATTGTCAGATTAAAACAGGGTTTCTTGCTCAGATTGGCATAGAGGTGGATTTCCTGCGGTTTTACTACCTTTTAGAGAGGGTAGCGTTTTCTGGTGGAGAACGGCCCAACCTGTCCTGTGACGTCCCCTACTGTGACTGAATGATTGCTAAAGATGAATAGATGGTTTATCCATGAGGAGCGGTCACATTTAGGAGGCCTCCAGGTGGGAGTGAGAGTAGATGAATTTGGCCTTATTAGATTTATAGGCTTAGGTTACCTAGGCTAAGGTAAATTAAAATAATGTGCGCATAGGAAACTAAAACAGCTTTCCTTTAATTAGTTGACACCCAAATTGTAGGTAAATGCTGAAACTGTGGTCTTAAGTGAGAACATTTGGTCTGTGAAGCTTTGATTGTGATTACTTTGATCTCTGATTAATGATAGATCATCAATTATAGAGGCTCTCTGAGTCGCCTGGTCCTTCAAAGATGTGCCGCTTTCTGTGTTTCAAGTTACCTGTAAAAACGGTAACTTATCAGGGGGAGTTGTTTGGTTTTATTCTTTATACATCATGTGCATTGGTATTTTGTTAGTCAGATTAGACAGAGCAGAAGGCCTTCCTTCACGTTGTGGATGTCACAGTGTGTACGGAGGTCATCTAATCAGGACAGCCTTCCTGTCTTTAGAAACACACAGGATATGGAAACATCTTGGAGCCGGACAGATAGAGGAGAGCTATCTGTAATCCTGAAGCATAGAGACAAGATGCATGAAGGTCAGGGCATTGATGGAGTGTCAGTTTCTGATACGGACAGCTAAGCATCCACCTGATGCAACACATAGACTCATGAGCTATAAGAAGGAGGAGATGACCTTGTTCGGGGCTCAATCTTTGCTGGACGCTTGAGGACGTGATTTTTGAGCTCACAGCTGTGCAAGCTCTAAGCATTTTCTCTGTCCTGTAACGACCTGATCTGGAATAAACTCTGTTACTTTTTACTCCTGTTTTTATTGTCCTTTTTTAATCTTTTTTATGGTTTTACCGAGTTTGAGTTAAGAGTAGTAAATGACTTGCTCCCAGGAAAAGAACCGTGAGGAAGCCCTGAGGCACAACAGCTTTTTAGGGGACATAACTTCCATATTGAACTTTACAATAGGCCCAGAACTTTCCAACAGGAGGAACCAGAACCACATCAGAACTTGGCCCGGTTCGTCCCCGTCCTGGGAGCTCTGCTGTCCCTCATGGTTCTGATCCAGCCTCACCTCCTCAGGATGTCCTCTGGTTTTACAGAAGCCTGTTTATCAGCAGCAGAACCAGCAGGATGGGGGAGAACCATGGAAGGTTCTATACCCGACCTCCACCAGGAGAGGGCGCCTCAGAACCGAGCTGATCTGACTTCTTGATTCTATGGAAATATTTGGACTCTAAAGGCGATGGGTGTGGGAATAATTCTGGGCCTAACAGGTTCCTCACCCTCGGTCCAAGAACTACTGGCCTATTTCACAGCAGAACCTTCAGGTTCAGTTCTAGTGGCTGTTTTGGGTCAGTGGTGTTCAGAACCTAGAGGCCCCTCATCATTTGGACCCCTCTTTCAGCTCTGACTCGGGACCAGCTGCCCTCTGAACCGGTCCGTTCTGGTGAGACTGAGAACAGACCCGGCTGTGTTCTGTGAGACCGAGGCGGTCTGATTGGATCAATGCTGCTGTTGTTCAGCTTCAGAGGGTCACTGTGGGTCAGACTGGAGCCGTCTAAAAGCAGAACCAGACTGTGGATCCTCAGAACCGCCCAGAACTGATCCTTCAGATTAAAGTTCTGCAGATGTTCTCCTGCTGTCCATCAGGAACCGGACCCCCTTCTCAGCCCACAGAGCGGGAACCTTTGGGTCCTCAGAACCACAGGAACGTTGCTCATCCCAAACCTCAGAAAGTGAAAGTTCTGTGCAGGGAATCCCCTGATCTGATCTCAGAGCGGTGATCTCAGGGAGTTCTGCAGAAACCAGTCCACATCATGCTGACTGGGCCCAGTCTGAACTGGTTTCACTGCCAGGAACTCAGCGGGGGAGATGATTTCCCAGAACGATCTAATCAGGGTTCTTTGTTCCTGGTTCAGTGAGCTGCTAATTAGAACCATCTGGACCAAGCAGCTCCAACAGGCTGCTGATGCTCATGTTTCACCCTGTTTGGATCAGAACCAGAACCAGCCGCTGCGACATCCTGGGTCCAGATTCTGATCCATCCCGGTCAGTTATTGGATCAGAACCATTAAAGTGGACCTTCTGCTGGACTCTGAGATGTTATCTCTCTAGCTGCTTATGCTGGTCCTCAGGGTCAACTTTATTTATATATCACATTCACAACAACACTGCTACCCAGACTGCTTCACAGCAAACATATAAAAGCAAGGAAAACAATAAACTATATTGAAAGAACAATAATCTTTAATAAAAAAAAAAGAAAGCCTGTGCAAACAAGTGGGTTATAAAGGAGCCATTTAAGCATTTTAAAACAATCAAAAGGATCTTGGTGGATCTGGTGGCAGACGGACGAGCACAGGTTAGAGCTCCTGCTCAGCATTGAGGAAATTTTGGGCCCTCTGAACTGAGAAGGCGAGAAATGTTAATAGAATAGACATCCATTATCTGTTCTAGGTTGTGTCCCTCTCTTCTTG
>NW_015151416.1:91354-92523 GCF_000732505.1 Cyprinodon variegatus
GTGGATGGATGGATGAGGGTGGATGGATGGATGAGGGTTGATGGATGGATGATGATGGATGGATGGATGGATGGATGATGATGGCTGGATGATGATGGATGAGGATGGATGGATGGATGATGATGGATTGATGGATGGATGATGATGGATGGATGATGATGGATGGATAGATGGATAGATGGATGGATGGATGGATTGATGGATGGATGGATGGATGGATGAATGGGTGGATGGATGGATGGATGGATAGATGGATGATGATGGATGGATGGATGGAGCTTTAGTTCTGCAGGTTGTTTCTTTGGTTTTCCAGAACTTCTCATCCCAGATGTTCGGATATGAAAGATCATCATCATCATCATCAGGCTGCTGCTCTGCAGACGCTCAGCTGTGAACTAAAAGGGGAAGTAACCACGGTAACCCTGACCACCATGACAACGCTTCCGGACTCATTGCATCTGAGGAACCGTGACTCAGCAGCTGATGGTTGGATTTTATCAGGTTACTGGGAACCTTCCAGAAGCCCAGACCGGGCCAGGATCCACCCAGGCCTCAGACCGGCAGCAGCTGTTCTACAGGATCAGGGTCCGATCGGGTCAGCAGCAGATTACAGCTGTTAGTGAGGACTCATCTCCAGCAAGATGAGGTCCGCCCTGTCTATCACAAACAAACCACTTCCTGTTTGGATCACTGGACGGCAGCTCTGCTGCAGGGAGGCGGGGCTTCAGGATGCTTCCACATTCCTCTGACTGAAGCATAATGGCCGGAAGCAGGGGGTCCTCCATCAGTGGGACCCGGGCTCCAGCAACTCAGAGACCCTGAGGAGGAGGAGGCGGAGGAGGAGGAGGAGAAGAAGGAGGAGGAGGAGGCGGCTCATGGTCTGCTCCATAATGTTGTGGTTTAGTCTGTTTGCTTCTGATGTGGCCCAGTTCAGGCTGAGCCTCAGAGATGCAGCAGCTCTGACTGAGAGGTTCAGACATGAAAGGCTGGAGGCGCGCCCCGCTACGGGACAAGTTCTGTCCTGTTAGAACTACCGACCCAGTCCGTATTAACAGCTTCTGATTTCCTCCTGGAGGAACCAGCTTCAAAAGAACCTGAGACACACTGTTTCAGAACCGGGACCATGAACCGTGTTTCACAGCCTCATGGAGTTTTAGAACCTCATGGTG
>NW_015151416.1:92615-95468 GCF_000732505.1 Cyprinodon variegatus
ATGGTGTTTCAGAACCTCATGGTGTTTCAGAACCTCATGATGTTTCACAGCCTAATGGTGTTTTAGAACCTCATGGTGTTTTAGAACCTCATGGTGTTTCAGAACCTCATGGTGTTTCAGAACCTCACTTTCAGAGTCCAGGTTCTAAATGTGTTTCAGAACCCAGGTCCGGTTTCCCTGCAGCAGAGTAGCTCAGAAGTAGAGTTCAGGTGTCGGTTTTCGGATCAGCTCGGCGCAGGAGGACTGGGTTTCATCTTTTGTTGCACAACAATGTGGGACTTTGTTCCATTTCTGCTCCGGTTCCAGGGAACAGATCTGCTGATAGTCTAAAGTTCATCCAGGGAATCATTAACGTGGGAGGAGAAAGTTCTGGGCTGAGATCCAAACCTCCGCTAATCCCAGAGAAATTAAAGGCAGCGCCTCTGTTTGTGTTGCAGGAAGCCGGATGAACCTCCTCTGATCAAAGGCTGGATCCCCTTCATCGGGAAAGCTCTGGAGTTCGGGAAGGATGCTCACGGGTTTCTAGAGAAACATAAGAGGAAGTATGGAGACGTGTTCACGGTCCAGATCGCAGGTTGGTTCTGAAAGGGACAGTGGGAAAGCTGAGCGCTGAGCAAAGCAGGAGGAATGAAGACAAGATGATTCATGTTGGCTCTGATCAGCTCGCTCTCACTGCCTGGAATCTGCTGATTAAACTGAGCTGGAAACAGCATTAAAAAAAACACATTTAAAGGAAAACAATACAAAACCTGCAGCAGTTTGACATAAAGCATTTTAAAGGTTTACATTTCACAAATTCCTCCCTTATTCTATAAACTGTCTAGAAATATGGGGAAAAAAACGGAAGAGGATAAGGGTCACCAAAATAAAAAAAGATTACCATTTAAAAAAAAGTCATTCCCGTGGGAAACGGGTCAAAAGTCTTACTTTATCTTAGAATTCTGACTTTTTTCACAACATTTTGACTTTAATGACATAATTCTGACTTTCAGAGAAAGTGCAAAGTATGCAGAAAAACAAGAAATATGATCATGAACAGTTTTAGGAAATGACACATACTGCCGTCACGCCTCAGCAGCAAACCAGTTAGCAGTAGCTCCGAACTATTTCAAACCAACTGTTAGAGGTAGAGTCTAAATGGGACAAACTGGTTTGCCTTCCATTCCTTTAACGGTTTGGAGCAGAGGGGGATTAAAGATGGAGGATTAAGGTGTGCTCTGCCTTCTTCCTGCAGGTAAATACATGACCTTCATCATGAACCCCCTCCTGTACCCCAGCATCATCAAGCAGGGCCGGCAGCTGGACTTCCACGAGTTCACCGATAAGGTGGCCCCCGTCACATTCGGCTACCCGCCCGTCCTGGGCAACACCTTCCACGGCCTTTGGGAGCAGATCAAGCGCTCCTTCCAGCTGCTGCAGGGAGATCACCTGGAGCCGCTGACGGAGAGCATGATGGGTAACCTGATGCTGGTTTTCCGTCAAGACCATCTGGACCGGGCGGGCGACTGGAGGAGCGGCGGCCTGTACGAGTTCTGCTCCTCCGTCATGTTCGAGGCCACCTTCCTGACCATCTATGGCAAACCGGCGAGCGGCGTCCGCCACCGAGGGATGGACGATCTGAGGAGGGACTTCAACAAGTTCGATAGCATGTTCCCGTTCCTCATCGCTCAGATTCCCATCTGGCTGCTGGGCCGGACCAAAGCCATCCGCCAGAAGCTGATCTCCTACTTCCTGCCGCAGAAGATGTCCCGCTGGTCCAACACCTCCCAGTTTATCCAGAGAAGGTCGGAGCTGTTTGAGCAGCACGATAAGCTGAAGGACGTGGATAAAGCAGGTAGGTCATCCATGTTAATCCAGTTAGAGGGGGGGGAGGGTGTACCGAATCATTAAACCATCAGAGATTAGATTCAACCGCAGAGATTAAACCTGAGTTTAACTGGTTCTGACCTCCAGCTCATCACTTTGCCATCCTGTGGGCGTCCGTCGGCAACACGCTTCCTGCTACCTTCTGGGCCACCTACTTCCTGGTGAGCCAGCCCCAAGCGCTGAAGGTGGTCCGTCAGGAGATCCTGGACGTCTTGAGGGACGATGGCGTCGAGTTCGACGCCAGCAGGGACGTCCTGCTCAGCAAAGAGCAGCTGGATAAGCTTATCTTTCTGGGTCAGTAGGTCTTTCTCTGATTCTCTGCTGACGTTGGTGAACCGGTCGATAACGAGCGCTCTCCGTTCCCAGAGAGCTCCATCAACGAGAGCCTCCGCCTTTCCTCGGCCTCCATGAACATCCGGGTGGCTCAGGAGGACTTCAGTCTGCGGCTGGACAACGACCGATCGGTGGGCGTCAGGAAAGGAGACGTCATCGCCCTGTACCCTCAGAGTCTCCATCTGGACCCCGAAATCTATGAGGAGCCCCAGGTACCGCCGTGAGGGCCGCCATTTATCCAGAGGTTCTCTGAAAGCCCAGAGCTGCACGTTAGCTTCATCTGCTAGGATTCATGTTGGCTTTGGGGATGTTCTGCTGCCCCCTGCTGGATTTCTAGCTGAACTGCCCTCAGTAGAAGGAAACTTCCTGAGGTTCTAGCAGATGTTTCACGTCTCACCTTAGTGTTTTAACACTTTAGAAAAAATCAACTGAAACACTTTAGGGAGACAGAGGAAGTTCATTTGGTTTGGATCAGATCACTCTGAGTCCCTTTGATCTGCCATTGCAGACGTTTTCCTCAGAAATAATAAAAAGATGAGTTTTTTTTTAATTCCAAGGGTCAAATGAATATAACACAATTCTGAAATGAAAAAGAGAGATCATATCTCTCCTATCCTGGCTTCTCTTCATTGGCTTCCTGTTAAATCCAGAATA
>NW_015151416.1:96508-98097 GCF_000732505.1 Cyprinodon variegatus
CTGAACTTCTCCAGTTTTAAACCTCTTTTCAGAACCCGGTCCAGATTTCATCCGTCTTCCTCCTGTTTCCTCAGACGTTCCGGTTCGACCGCTTCGTCCAGGACGGCAGAGAGAAGACAGACTTCTTCAAGGACGGACAGAAGCTCCGCTACTACCTGATGCCGTTCGGCTCCGGCTCGTCCATGTGTCCCGGACGATACTTCGCTATCAACGAGATCAAGCAGTTTGTCTCTCTGCTGCTGCTTTACTTTGACCTGCAGCTGGAGGACGGGCAGAACCGACCCCGCCTGGACTCCAGCAGAGCCGGACTGGGAATCCTGCTTCCCTCCTCCGACGTCCGCTTCCGTTACAGACTGCGAGCCGACTGATTCCCTGTGGGGGTCTCTGGACTCAGTAGTGGTCGGGTTCTGGTTGATCCAGTTGGACTTTGGTTGAATCGTGATTCCTTATGTTCAGTTTAGAGCTGGAGCGTGAGCTCAGCGTGCCGGTTGCTCCTGAGGGGCGGCGCCACATCCTGAACCCAGATCAGAAATCTTGATTCTTACGTCCTGACTGTGACCTGCAGGTGAAGAACACAGCTGATGGTTTTTAGTCTTTAGTCAGAGACGATGCAGAGGTCTGTCCAATCTGAACCAGCCGGTCGGGTCTCTGGAGCGTTGATGCCTCATGCTGTCAGAGCAGAGCTGCTACAGAGCAACAGAAAAAAAGAAACAGTTCCTAAAAGAATCCTGAAAATCCTAACCTTGTTATCCGACTTCCTCTATAGTCAGAAATGGCCCCCGTGTCTCTTTGTCCAGAGATTCAGCATATATCATCCAGAGCCCCAGTGAGCCGCCTCCGCTCTGGTCCTGAATGGATGGAAACTGTCTGCTGGTAGCCATGTATCAGTTAGTAGCATTTAGCTGCTCTCAGCAGAGTCACTAAAATATTTCTTTATTAAACTGATGGACAGACTGAGCTTCAGTGTCTTCTATGGTTGGCAGCTTAGATTAAAAGCAGCATTTTTTAACTTAATTAAGCTTTTTTCTAAACACTAAGATGATTGATCCTGACTGAACATCTTCACCTGTAAGTCAGGACTATATATTTGTGTCATTAATTAAATATACTTTGGGAAATAATTTATAAAAAGGTTTGATTTCTTTTCTATTGTCACTAATGTATCTTATTTTCTAAGTTTATTACTTGATTATTTCCTTTCATTTTTTAAAATATTTGAATTACATTATTTTCTTTTACATTTGGAAGTTTTTGTGTCGAGAGTATACTTCCGATTATTATATATTTTTTTTATAGTTGCCATTTCTGTTAGAGGTAGACAACTTTTATTGTCCTTTTATAAACATGAAGTGTACGTATAGGAAAGGAATATCCATTCAACCATCCATTTTCTAGCATGCTTATCCAGAGTGGGGTCGCGAGGCGTGCTAGTGCCTATCTCCAGCGGTCAATGGGCGAGAGGCGGGGTCCACCCTGGACAGAGAGGCGGGGTTTCAGAACATTTCTATTCCTTAAAGTGCAGCAGGGATCAAATGTTAACGGTGTGGGAGAAAAAACATGGTGCATTATTTATTCACTGGATGCTGATA
>NW_015151416.1:98742-102138 GCF_000732505.1 Cyprinodon variegatus
GATGAATATTTATCTTCAGTTTAAATGTTTTAAGTCCCCTTGAAAATCAGAACATCATCGTTGTTCGATGCTGTAGCGCACGGATTGTTTACACTGTGACCTATCTAACTAGGGAGTACCAATATGGCGGCTGGTGGCTTCACTCCAACCCTGTACTACCAACGGGCGATCAGCAATCCACCAGCAGAGGGCGCCATGTCTAAGGGTGAAGCAGCAGATCCTCATCCTGCTGCTTCATCTTCAGTTTCTTTTTGTTTTTCATATTTTCTGTCCTTTGCTGCTCCGATCGGTTCAAAGCGGCACAAACCTTTCTACTGATGGAATAACTGAGAACCAGAACCAGCATATATAAAACCTGCTGTGGATTAAAAGGTCGACTTTATTAGGTTTTATCTGGACCAGAACCTGGCAGACCCGGTACCAGAAGAAGCTGATCGGAACCAGCTGGTTAAACCCATGTTGTCCTGTATTCTGACTGGAGCCCGACAGGCTGCCCTAAGGGAGGCTTTTATTGTGAAACCCAACCGGAAGCAGCGGTCTGGCCCCTCGGCGCTGCTCGGCAGTGATCGGCCATGTTCGGCTGCTCTCGCTTTATTTTCATCTCCGCCTCCAGCTGAGCGGAGCGACAAGAAGTTCGGACACCGAGGAGCTTAGAGGGGCTGAGGAGGCGAACCGAACCCGGAACCGGATCCGAACCACTGCGGGACCAGGACACACAGAGCGGAACCGGGACTGTAACTGGACCGGAACCACAGCAGGACAGCATGATGAACGGGGGATAGAGGTTCCGGACCAGAGGTCCAGAGGTTCTGTGCATCAGAACCGGGTCCCAGCGGACCGCCGGCTGCTGCAGACAGGAACATGTACCAGGTCCAGGTGAGTCAGAACCTGAGCAGAACCCTCAGGTCCAGGGTTCTGTCATAAACCCAGGCAGGAAAGTTGCCCTGGTTCAGTTTCTGGACTGTTCACTGGGTTCTAATGAGTTCTGCAGAACTGAACCGGGTCAGAACCAGAACTGATTAGGTTCTCAGTAAATGTTCTGCTCAGGAATTCTAATTTAAACCTTTAATGATGCGGTTCTGATGGGTTCTAAGGAAATGATAATTGTTCTGGTTCTGAACTTGGGTCCAGATTTAGTAGGACAGTTTGGACCTGAAGCCACAGAACAACAGGCCAGAACCAGGCAGAACCTGATGTATTTATGCCTCAGAACCAAACCCGACCCGGTCCTCATGGACAGTGCAGACTGGGTTCTGGATCCAGCCTGTTGGACGGGTCAGGAGTTCTGATGGAGTTCTGCAGCATCACAGGAACAGCTCCATCCAAACTTAGCTGATTGATCCCAGTCTGTGAGGCGTTCAGGGAGCTGGGAATCTGCAGCTCTGTGCTCCCAGGGAACCCTCAGGTGTTCAGGTCATCCAGCCAATCAGAGAGCAGAGTCCTCTGATGTCATCCTTTGATCCTCTGAGTCAGCAGGAGATGGAAGAGGCGCTGAGGCCCGGTTCGACATCGGACCGGGTCACATGTTGGTCCGGGTGAGAGGAAGAGGAGGGAAGGAGATGAAGGACAGGACAGAGTAGAAGAAGAAAAAAGGAAATTAGAAACCAAAATGAATTAGATTCTCTGTCAGTTCTGCTGCAACCTGAGAGACAAAACTGTAGCGGATCGGTGCCGACCTTACCAGAACTTTCAGAACCTCAACCTGCAGCAGGAAGCGGGTCACCCTGAAACTTTCCCTGCTGGTTCCTGTCAGGCTGAAAACAGCCCCCTGCAGCCTGACAGACAAAGCTCAGGGCTCAGCCTCCCTCAGCCTCCTGCCAAGATGGAGGGAGGAGGTGTGATGATGGAGAGGAGGCGTCTGGATGAGCTGCAGGAACCTGCTGAGCCAGCCCAGCCCCTCTGATGAAGCTCAGACAGCAGAAGCATTCTCCTTCCTCCCTCCAGGGGTCTGTCCTGCAGCAGATGGTGTGTCCTCTGCAGGCTCCTGTAGTTACAGTCAGGGTGACCTCAGAGGGTCAGAGGGAGAGCGGAGGAGCAGCAGCTGCTGCAGGACAGAATCACTGCAGCCCTCAGGGGGCTGGTTCTGGCTCGGTTCTGCTGTCAGCCTGCAGCCATGATCGGACCTCTGATAATATCTGATACCGGACCAGAACTGGTTCAGAACTGCAGGGAATCAACAGCTAAGGGACAAAAAGGACAGAAATCAACATCATCATCCATCTCTTAATGTCAGGGATGGATGATGAATAATGTTCTGTTATCCACTGACTGGTTGGAGCAGATATTACAGGAATGAGGCTGGTCCAGTTCTCTGGCCCAGTGTTCTGGTCCAGTGTTCTGGTCCAGTGTTCTGGTCCAGTGCTCTGGTCCAGTGTTCTGGTCCAGTGTTCTGGTCCAGTGCTCTGGTCCAGTATTCTGGTCCAGTGCTCTGGTCCAGTGTTCTGGTCCAGTGTTCTGGTCCAGTATTCTGGTCCAGTGTTCTGGTCCAGTTCTCTGGTCCAGTGCTCTGGTCCAGTGCTCTGGTCCAGTGCTCTGGTCCAGTGTTCTGGTCCAGTGCTCTGGTCCAGTTGTCTGAGCCAGTGTTTTGATTGATTGATTGATTGATTGATTGATTGATTGATTGATTGATTGATTGATTGACTTAATTGATCTCACAGTGGAGAAATTTCGTAACTCGTACCATCAGCTCAGATAGTCATACAGAGAGGAAGGTGCCAAAGAAAGAAAAGGTGCAGAGGATATTTACAGTTTATACAGTTCATCCCTATAAGACAGCTTATTGATTTATTTATCTATTTTTTTTCATAGCCGCATTATTATACAGGGTTATTATTATTATACAGGGTAATTATTATTATACAGGGTTATTATTATTATACAGGGTTATTATTATTATACAGGGTTATTGCAAAGGGTGTTTACTTGGGTATATATGTTTAGATTATACTTAGCATTTGCATTTATTGCGGTTGTAGCGTCTCACTGTAGAATCTGGTAGCAGCAGGATGAATGACCTGCAGTAGCTCCTCTATCCTAACAGGCTGTAAAAGTCTCTGACTAAAGGAGCAGCTCAGCTCCTCTCAGTCTGCTGCAGAGGGTGGAAGGTGGCGTCCATGATGGATGGAAGCCTGAGAAGCACCGTCCTCTCAGCCACTGAGACCAGATATACTATCATTAGAACCCGCATTACTGCAGTACTATAGTATCTGTACTAGTATCTATAGTACCCATGTTACTGCAGTACTATAGTAGCTGTACTATCTATAGTACCCACATTACTGCAATACTATAGTAGCTGTACTGTCTATAGTACCCACATTACTGCAATACTATAGTAGCTGTACTATCTATAGTACCCACATTACTGCAATACTATAGTAGCTGTACTATCTATAG
>NW_015151416.1:103820-104347 GCF_000732505.1 Cyprinodon variegatus
TAGTACCCGCATTACTGCAGTACTATAGTAGCTGTACTATCTATAGTACCCGCATTACTGCAGTACTATAGTAGCTGTACTATCTATAGTACCCGCATTACTGCAGTACTATAGTAGCTGTACTATCTATAGCACCCGTATTACTGCAGTACTATTGTAGCTGTACTATCTATAGCACCCACGTTACTGCAGTACTATAGTAGCTGTACTAGTATCTATAGTACCCACGTTACTGCAGTACTATAGTAGCTGTACTATCTATAGTACCCACATTACTGCAATACTAGAGTAGCTGTACTATCTATAGTACCCGCATTACTGCAATACTATAGTAGCTGTACTATCTATAGTATCCGTATTACTGCAATACTATAGTAGCTGTACTATCTATAGTATCCGTATTACTGCAATACTATAGTAGCTGTACTATCTATAGTACCCGTATTACTGCAATACTATAGTAGCTGTACTATCTATAGTATCCGTATTACTGCAATACTATAGTAGCTGTACTATCTATAGTACCC
>NW_015151416.1:104807-106048 GCF_000732505.1 Cyprinodon variegatus
CTATAGTAGCTGTACTATCTATAGTACCCGTATTACTGCAGTACTATAGTACCATAGTTCCGCTGCAGCAGCTCTTCCTGGTGAAGGATTGTTTGTTCAGCAGATCTGCAGCTTATTTATAGACCAACAGAAACACTGAGAGGAAGAAACAAGCTCCTCCTCTTCATCATCAGCCCCTCAGGCCTTCCTCTTCATCTCACACTTGCTCTCTGTGGAGTAGCTGGACATGAACTAGTCGATGATGAATTATGGAGGAGGAGCTACTGCTCCTCTTCATCCTCATCTTCCTCCCTCAGATTTCAGCTGAGGTACTCCATCAACTGTTCTGGTTCTGACTAAGGTCCACAAATGATGGTGATGGTGGTGGTAATGATGGTGGTGGTGATGATGGTGGTGGTGATGATGATGATGATGATGGTGGTGATGATGATGGTGGTAGTAATGATTTTGATGACCATGATGATGATGATTACTAGTGGTGGTAATGGTGATGGTGGTGGTGATGATAATGGTGATGATGACGGTGGTGATGATGGTGGTGATGATGACGGTGGTGATTGTGATAGTGGTGATGGTGGTAGTAATGATTTTGATGATGATGATGATGATGATGATGATGATGATTACTAGTGGTGGTAATGATAATGGTGATAATTATGGTGATGATGATGATGGTGGTAGTAATGATTTTGATGAGGATGATGATGATGATGATTACTAGTGGTGGTAATGATGATGGTGATGATAATGGTGATGATGATGGTGGTGGTGATGATGATGGTGGTGGTGGTGATGATGATGTTGGTGATAGTGATGATGATAATGATGGTGGTAGTAATGATTTTGAAGATGATGATGATTAATAGTTGTGGTAATGATGATGGTGATGATAATGGTGATGATGACAGTGGTGATGATGGTGGTGGTGATGATGGTGGTGGTGGTGATGATGATGGTGGTGATGGTGGTGGTGATGATGGTGGTGGTGATGATGATGGTGGTGATGGTGGTGGTGATGGTGATGATAATGGTGATGATGATGTTGGTGATAGTGATGATGATAATGATGGTGGTAGTAATGATTTTGAAGATGATGATGATTAATAGTTGTGGTGATGATGATGGTGATGATAATGGTGATGATGACAGTGGTGATGATGGTGATGGTGGTGATGGTGGTGGTGGTGATGATGATGGTGGTGATGGTGGTGGTGGTGATGATGATGGTGGTGGTGATGATG